>NC_090759.1:51782215-51794715 GCF_036898095.1 Palaemon carinicauda
GCACGTGTCTGCATATCTCTTTAAACATTTAACTGTCATTTATGATGGGTCGCATACACTAGTAATTCCTATTACTCTTGTTAATACTTAACTTATAAATTATTATTTACCATGGTTAACTAGCTAATTGCCATCACTTTTCTTATACTAGCCTTCCTTATCAGCTTAGGAAAATTGCATTAAGACTTATGAATCTTCAGAACTTTAAAAAGTCAACGGGTTCAGTATGAAAGTATAGAAATTTTTTACTCACTAATAGCAAGAAGGGTAACAGAATTAGAAATATATATATATATATATATATATATATATATATATATATATATATATATATATATATATATATATATATATATATATATATAGTGTGTGTGTGTGTGTAATGTGTACGGCTACATATCTTGGGAATAAAAATCTCAGAAATTGGCAATGCATTCCCAAAGTGAATGAGATCAAAGGCGTAACTAATCTGTGAAACCTTCACAAAATTATGGTAAATCTTATTACAATAAACCAGCTCTAAGCACTTGGTATTTGTTTTGATTTCTACGCATAATGGTAATCATAACTGCGAGGTTTTTCACGAAGTTGGAACAGCAAAGTTACGATAATAAGATTTAGAAGAACCCTCCTTCGAGAATAGAATCATTTTCTATGACTGAGATTGTCACCTCCAAAGAAAATGGAGCTTATAGGAGACTTTCACAGATGTATTATGATTGCAGCAAGTGTAGACAATTCATCACACCTTTTTAGTATATTAATAAGTGGGTCAGGAACCCATTATTCCCATTTTAATATGTAGATTATATTAAATATCCCAATTTCTCTCTCTCTCTCTCTCTCTCTCTCTCTCTCTCTCTCTCTCTCTCTCTCTCTCTCTCTCTCTCTCTTTTGCCTGTATAGTACAGCGTAGGGATGCAGAGAGAGGCACTAGTGTTTCCATACAACATCATGATAACTTTCTGCAGAGCCGTCACAAGTACCGGCGCCATGGACTCATGGTGCGTAAGCGTAATGTCGTAAGTGCCAGGATAAGGTTGGGATATCGTCCTGTGTGGCAGGTTGAACATACACTGGATATAACACACTACACCTCATGTAAAGTGTGTAACCTTGCTAATGATAGTAACCTTGAACACTATTGCCTTTATTACCCCACTGTCAGGAATCTGTTACCTCAAGAACAAAATTTACTCCAAACCTGCTAATATTTACTCGAAGATGACCACCTAGACGTAATTTTGACTCGTCATCCACACCTTGGTGGCTGCTAAACTTTCTGTTACAGTTGTTGTGATAATGGAATACGATCTCATATATGATATTTTTGTAACTGATATACTGATGATTCAATGCTGTAATTTTTTTTTCTGTTGATTTCTGATGTACTGTATGTAACTGCTACTATGTAAGTTTATTTGACGTCTTTTGGCGTAATAAATTTATTAAACCTCTCTCTCTCTCTCTCTCTCTCTCTCTCTCTCTCTCTCTCTCTCTCTCTCTCTCTCTCTCTCTCTCTCTCTCTCTCTCTCTCTCTTATAATGCTTTTAATCAGTATTTCCTGCTATCATCTCTATGTTATTATTGATATGATTATTATCATTATCACTACTAGCCAAGCTACAACACCAAATGATGAAGCAAAGTGATAAAAAACCCAAGGACTTAAACAAGAAAAGCAACCTTGGTCTCAAGAGGAAATGGAGAAGTAAAGCATAATGCATAAATGAGAAATGATTATATACATACATACATACATATATATATATATATATATATATATATATATATATATATATATATATATATATATATATATATATAACACAATACATATACATACATACAGTGTATATATATATATATATATATATATATATATATATATATATATATATATATATATATATATATAAATAAATTTCTACCTCATACTTGGGATCGAACGCTAGCCCCTTCTAATGAAAGGCCAGGTCGAAACCAACCATGCCACGAGAGCCCATAAAAGGAAATCTGAACCTGACACTAATCTAGCTGTCCGAGGATTTACCTGGTGAGACATCAGTCTCTTTACCAGCGAGTTTTACCAGATTTCCCCGGGCCACCACGTGACACAATTGGTAGTAATTCATTCAAATTACCCCTAATGAGTCAATATGGATAAATATCAACACAACATCGTGTTCAAATAGAAATAAATTTCTACCTCATACTTGGGATCGAACGCTAGCCCCTTCTAATGAAAGGCCAGGTCGAAACCAACCATGCCACGAGAGCCCATAAAAGGAAATCTGAACCTGACACTAATCTAGCTGTCCGAGGATTTACCTGGTGAGACATCAGTCTCTTTACCAGCGAGTTTTACCAGATTTCCCCGGGCCTCCACGTGACACAATTGGTAGTAATTCATTCAAATTACCCCTAATGAGTCAATATGGATAAATATCAACACAACATCGTGTTCAAATAGAAATAAATTTCTACCTCATACTTGGGATCGAACGCTAGCCCCTTCTAATGAAAGGCCAGGTCGAAACCAACCATGCCACGAGAGCCCATAAAAGGAAATCTGAACCTGACACTAATCTAGCTGTCCGAGGATTTACCTGGTGAGACATCAGTCTCTTTACCAGCGAGTTTTACCAGATTTCCCCGGGCCACCACGTGACACAATTGGTAGTAATTCATTCAAATTACCCCTAATGAGTCAATATGGATAAATATCAACACAACATCATGTTCAAATAGAAATAAATTTCTACCTCATACTTGGGATCGAACGCTAGCCCCTTCTAATGAAAGGCCAGGTCGAAACCAACCATGCCGCGAGAGCCCATAAAAGGAAATCTGAACCTGACACTAATCTAGCTGTCCGAGGATTTACCTGGTGAGACATCAGTCTCTTTACCAGCGAGTTTTACCAGATTTCCCCGGGCCACCACGTGACACAATTGGTAGTAATTCATTCAAATTACCCCTAATGAGTCAATATGGATAAATATCAACACAACATCGTGTTCAAATAGAAATAAATTTCTACCTCATACTTGGGATCGAACGCTAGCCCCTTCTAATGAAAGGCCAGGTCGAAACCAACCATGCCACGAGAGCCCGGGGAAATCTGGTAAAACTCGCTGGTAAAGAGACTGATGTCTCACCAGGTAAATCCTCGGACAGCTAGATTAGTGTCAGGTTCAGATTTCCTTTTATGGGCTCTCGTGGCATGGTTGGTTTCGACCTGGCCTTTCATTAGAAGGGGCTAGCGTTCGATCCCAAGTATGAGGTAGAAATTTATTTCTATTTGAACACGATGTTGTGTTGATATTTATCCATATTGACTCATTAGGGGTAATTTGAATGAATTACTACCAATTGTGTCACGTGGTGGCCTGGGGAAATCTGGTAAAACTCGCTGGTAAAGAGACTGATGTCTCACCAGGTAAATCCTCGGACAGCTAGATTAGTGTCAGGTTCAGATTTCCTTTTATGGGCTCTCGTGGCATGGTTGGTTTCGACCTGGCCTTTCATTAGAAGGGGCTAGCGTTCGATCCCAAGTATGAGGTAGAAATTTATTTCTATTTGAACACGATGTTGTGTTGATATTTATCCATATTGACTCATTAGGGGTAATTTGAATGATTTACTACCAATTGTGTCACGTGGTGGCCCGGGGAAATCTGGTAAAACTCGCTGGTAAAGAGACTGATGTCTCACCAGGTAAATCCTCGGACAGCTAGATTAGTGTCAGGTTCAGATTTCCTTTTATGGGCTCTCGTGGCATGGTTGGTTTCGACCTGGCCTTTCATTAGAAGGGGCTAGCGTTCGATCCCAAGAATGAGGTAGAAATTTATTTCTATTTGAACACGATGTTGTGTTGATATTTATCCATATTGACTCATTAGGGGTAATTTGAATGAATTACTACCAATTGTGTCACGTGGTGGCCCGGGGAAATCTGGTAAAACTCGCTGGTAAAGAGACTGATGTCTCACCAGGTAAATCCTCGGACAGCTAGATTAGTGTCAGGTTCAGATTTCCTTTTATGGGCTCTCGTGGCATGGTTGGTTTCGACCTGGCCTTTCATTAGAAGGGGCTAGCGTTCGATCCCAAGTATGAGGTAGAAATTTATTTCTATTTGAACACGATGTTGTGTTGATATTTATCCATATATATATATATATATATATATATATATATATATATATATATATATATATATATATATATATATATATATATATATATATATATATATATATATATATATAACACAATATATATACATACATACAATGTATATATATATATATATATATATATATATATATATATATATATATATATATATATATATATATATATATATATATATATTTATATATATATATACAAACATACAGTATATATAGATATATATATATATATATATATATATATATATAGGTATATATATATATATTTATAAACATATCAGTAACGATGTTAAATAGATCAGTCCTATATAAAGCATGAAGCGCCACCTGTTCAACTGAATGATAATACCATTACAACTGGAATACAAAGTCCTTAAATACTATAGTATTGAACGTTATGTAAATGGCTATGTGGATAGAATTAACTGTATACCTAGTAAAACATATTGCATGGTAGGCTAAAGTTAGGAAAAAATTAAGTGCAAAAGATGGTCAGAATTAGGTGAAACTTTATGCAACATGCATGAAGAACTAACGGAAAAATTGTGATAGAAACTCACCATCAGGGAAAGATTTCGATAGGATGCAAGTTTTATATAACAAATTCGTATTAGAGTCAGCAACTGTTGACCAGACAGGAGAAAAATACCCGAAACATGGTTGAATGACGGAATTAAAAGATTTCCAATACGTAATACATAATTTTTTTCTTATGAACGATTGAAGAATTACCATACCAGGTGTGTTTCTCAAAATAAATTTGCAATTTAAAATTACACCTAGAATATCAAATGAGTTGTATACGTATAGTACCATGCTAGGCAGTAAATCTTTTCAATCCATTTTAGCCAACGGTTATACAAGCGGTTGAGCAACTTGGTGGAGTAACGAGGACTTTGGGTGTGGAGGAAAAGGACCCCTAAATCTCGATGACGTCACTGGCAGCAGGGTGACAGAGTGGATTTAAGGCGATAGACAAGATGTCTTTTCGCCCTCTACTCCTGATGCCTGGTGGATGATCTCACTGGAATTTGTATGGACCGGCAGGGGTCACTTGCCTTAGTTACATAGGCACTGCGTATCACTGGCTATCCTATGATGAATTTACCCAATGTATCCTCTATAGATTTAGACAGTCTATGGAAAGCGAAAATGACACATGGCCTCCAGTCCCAGCCGTAGTAGGTTCCTAAGATTCGCCAGGTTTATAAATAATAATGAAAATTTGAAAATTGGTAATTGGAATCTTAGAACCATGAATCAGATTGGGTAGTTATGGCAAGTGGAGAATGAATTTAAGAAATATAGTTTGGATATCTTGCCCCTAACTGAAACACGTTGTAAGCGGACTGGTAAGCAAATCTGAGATCAAGGCAATATATATATCTACTGAAGAAGAACAAATGGAGTTGGAAGAGAAGGGGGAATGAATGATGATGACACCAAGAGCACAGAAGGCATTAAAGGAATGGAGAGCTGTAAATAGATTGTTACTTGCAAAATGTAATTCAAAGCAGTGCAATATGATTCCCCTGAAAAATGAAAGACGAATACTATGAAGAACTACAAAGTGTAATAGATGAGATCCCAAAGAGAGATATAAAAATTGTGATTGGTGACTTCAATGCTAAAGTTGGAAGGAATAATCAAGGTATAGACAATGTGATGGGTGTCGAGGGTCTTGGCAAAGTTGCAAATGAAAATGGGGCATATTTTATAAGTTTTTGTTTAACAAACAATCCTGTTATTGGAGGTACTCTTTTTCAGCACAAGATCTTCCACAAATATATATGAACTTCACCATGTGGCAATTTAAAAAAATCAGATAGATCACATAGCCATTCATAAAGAAAGGAGGAGGACTCTGAGACATATATGAAGCTATAGAGGTGCAAATATTTTATTGCCAAACTGAAATTAAAACTGAAAGCACCCAACAGAAATGTAGATTGAATACCTAGGTGTGATACAACTAAGCTTCTAGAAGATGAGCACAGAAAAACCTTTACAATTGAATGTAGGAGTCGATTTGCTTAAGAGACGAAGAACAGACAATTAATGAAGAATGGTGTGAAGTTTTGGAGCATGCAGTTACAAGGAGAAAACCATGGATATTAACTGACACCTGAGATACTATAAAAGGGAGACAAAGACAAAAATGGATTGTTGAAAGTTTTCGAGGAAGTAATGAAAATTACAAGGTAGAGCATGCTAAGGATTCCAGTATTGATAGTGATGTTAAAAGAAAGCCAGGGATGACTGGAAAGAATATTTAGACAGGAAAACAGTTAGGGATGACAAAGCTATGAGTCCAGGGAGGGGCTATGGTGTAAGAATTGTTCATAGAATCATTAATGAAATCTCTTCTGGAGCAACGAAGGAGAAGCATATACCCATCACAACAACAGAAGATGAAGAAAGGCAACGTTGGATGCAACACTTTAGTGAGGTCGTAAATATGACATGTAAAGGGAATAATTTGATTGCTATATCTGAAGCTGATGAAGACCTTGATGTGGCCATGAATGAAATCAAGTGTCTTTTAAGTCGAAGCTCTCATTAAAAACTAAAGAGATGGAAAGCTCCTGGATACGATGGAATAACTGCTGTGATCATATTGGCCGAAAATGAAGTGACCCCCAGAATACTTACAAGATTATTTTGTAGAATGTAGCGTGAAGAGGCAAAACCTGATGAATGGGAGCTAGGAGTATGGTGAAAAAAAAAAAAGAGATTGACTGATTGAAGTAATTAAAGATGCATCACACTTTCGTTATTCATCAAGAAAATATATAGTACGTTCATTCTAAATAGACTAGAATGAAATATTGATAAAAAGCTGAGAGATGGACAAGCAGGATTAAAAAAGGGTAGAAGTTGTACTGACCAAATTTTCATTCTAAGACATGTGGTACAGCAATGTGTAGAATATAGAAAACCACTTCTGATGGCATTTGTGGACTATGAAAAAGCCTTTGATAATGTGCAAAAGCCTTTGATAATGTGCACCGGCCAATTTTGTGGAGAGTCCTGCGTTATTATGGAGTTTCTAATGAATATAAAAATTTTATTAGCTATGCCCATAGGCATAGCAAGTGCAAAGTTAATGTTAGTGGACTCCTTTCAAATAAATTCCCAGTGAAAAGTGGAGTACTTCAAGGGAATGTTTCAACTAGGTTATTTATCCTCCTCATGGATTTTGTAATGCATAGAACAGTTGGGGATGGTGAAGAAGGATTGGACTGGATTGGTAACAGGAAATTAGCTGACCTAGAGTATGCTGATGACGCTGTCCTTATTAGCAGAACACCACAGGACTTGCAAAGCTTGCTAACCAGAATGCATGGAATATCACACTTGGTCGATGTCAAGATAAAAATAAAGACAGAGATGATGAGAACGAAATATACAATAGAAGATGAAATATCATTGGAGGAAGAAATTGCTAAATAGTGGAATCATTTATATATTCGGGAACTATGATCTCTAAATCAGGGTCTTTAGAACTGGGTTTTAATGAAAGATTGAAAAAAAACAAATCAGACAATGAACAGGTCAAGTAAAATTTGGAAATAAAATCGCCCGAAATAACATATAAAAATCAGGATATATATCAGTTTAGTGAGATCGGACATGAGTCGTGGTATGATAATAAAACAATATCAAACAGATTTTGTAGATTTGAGAACAAAGCTCTCAAAAGAATATTGGGTGTTAAATGGCAGGACAGGATTAGAAACGAAACTATAAGAGAGATTACTCGAGGGCCATATATAGAAGAGATCATGGTGAGGGGTAGATGGAGATGGTTTGGGCATGGTCTGCCCATTCCCAAAGAGAGATTGATTCACCAAACGTATAACTGGGCTCCCTATGTTACTAGAAGAGTTGGAGGACCCAGTACTACATGGCTTAGGACTATGAAGTGCGAAGTAGAAGATAAGGAATGGAAATGTATTGATTTAAAAGCTGAAGATAGAGACGACTGACGAAATCTAACCGAGGCCCTTTTTCGTCAATAAGCGTAGGAGGAGATGACGATGATGAGTTAAAGAGACATTGTAAATGAAAATATTCGGATGTTGAGGAGCCATTTCCCTTAACCTATTTATACTTATACTTTGAGTTTGTTTGCGTCATGCAAAAGTTTTAGCTAAATCTTTATTTAAAAAATTCAGTAACCACAGGTCTATTTAAAGCTGATGGAATCGATGGAATAGAGTAAAATTATTTGTAATATGCAACAAGTTTATTTTCCATGTCATGCCACATATAGATTAAGATCATATATACTAGATCAATAGGATACAGTGCTTTTGTAGGTGTAATTTCCACTCGAACGCCCATATCAATGACAATTGCATAAGCTCAATTCACATAAACGCTATTGGATAAGGTTGTAATTTGGCTCTGACGGCCCTGTACTCGGACTTGAGAGACCATTCAGATTCCAGTGCAAGTCGGGGAAAAACCCGTAATTGTTCTGTGAGGTAAAATTAAAGAGGTTGGGCAGCAAAATGGAAGAAAAGGATACGGAAACAGACGGATATGCGGCAAGTGCAGATTGGACTAGATGAAACGCTGCAAAGATTCTTAAATAACGGTTACAGGGGCACCGACGCCACTACTCACCTGTGGCAGCAAATATTTTGGCACATGCGAAAAACTGTTTTACTCAACGATTTAAAAAAAAAAATGTAAAACCGAAAGAGGTTGAACAATTCCCAAACAGTAATGAAGATACATAAATATATGATTTGTATGAGATAATCAGTTCAGATATATCAGAAAGAAAAACTATTTCAATTATGAGCTCATTACCATGAAATTATTATACAGAAGAATCAACAGTAAATAGCTATCATCATCCTATCTCCGTTCTCATGCTAAAACTAAAAACTCCAAAAAATTACCAGAAGATAAACACGACAGACATAAAAACCTGCAAAGCTGAAGGGGGAAAAAAAATACACTCGCATATCACGAGATTGAACTTTTTTTTTTCGCCCGATTTACCTGACCAAATCGATTTTGCGGGAAATTCGCCATCCACGATTTTCATCAACTCTGAGACTCGCTTCTCAAGATGTAACACCATTTACCGGCTTCGATCACCTTATCATGAAAAGGTGAACCAGGTGATGTATTTACTTTTGGTTCAGTTTTTGAAGCTAGCTAATTCTTTTTTTTTTTTTTTTTTTGTATGCTGCAGGTGTATTTATTTAGTTGAAATATAGCATAAGTAAATTAGTGCAAATGTAGTATATATAAATGTACATAGATTGTAAATACCATTTGATTTCTATAAAACTGAAAGACCATGACCAATACCGGCATCTAGAATCAGCCTGCTCTACTTCTGGACAAGCATTGGTTTGTATCCCCAAATGAATACAGTTTGGACGCCCAGTAAATCAACTAAACATACCTCAGACCTGACCAGCAATGACAGAAGATGACAATTAAACGATTGTATAAAAGAAAATAAGTTTATAATAGTTGCTATAATCAGACTTAGCTAATACTAAAAAACCTAGGGATGTATAAAAAGGTTTTTTTAAATTTAAATAGGCTGCATAATTCTCTCTCTCTCTCTCTCTCTCTCTCTCTCTCTCTCTCTCTCTCTCTCTCTCTCTCTCTCTCTCTCTCTCTCTCTCTCTCTCTCTAAGATAAGAGGCAATTTGAAAAGCTTCAAGATATGCTATTAGAACATAATATGCAACAAATAAACCACATTCCAACAAGAAAGGAAAATGTCCTAGATCTAGTATTTGTGAATGAGGTGAATTATGATGAAGAAATAATAGTGTATAACACGGGAATTTCAGACCACAATGTCATAGAATTGATAGTTCATTCCAAAGCAAGTGATCGCAGAATTAATAAAAGCACAAAACTTTGGGAAGGATATGGAAAATATAATTTTTACAATAAGAATATAAAATGGTCAGAAATAAATGAAGAACTGAATAAAGAATGGAAAAATGTATTTGTAAGTGATAATATACAGGTAAATACGGACATACTGTACAAAATACTGGAGAAAATTGTTGAAAAATATGTACCGAAAAAAAAACAATAAACAAAAGACGTGCATACCAAGAGACAGAAGAATCTTATTTCAGAAAATTAGAAAGTGGAAGAAAAATCTTGCAAAAGAAAAAAATGTGTGGAAAATGAGGGAAATAAAATGTAAGATAGAAAATGCAGAACAAAAGATTATACAGTCGAAAGAAAATGAAAAAAGGGACTTTGAAGAAAGGACACTTCAAAATATAAAAAGAAACCCCAAAGTACTTTACTCCTATGCAAAAAAGATGAATAAAGGGAGAATAGAAATAGTCCCTCTAGGAATTGAAGGACGGCTAACAAATGAAAAAAAGGAAATATGCAACATATTAGCAGAAAAATATAAGAGTGAGTTCACGCCAAGAATTGCGAATGAGAATAATGAAACAGAAATGAGAGAAGAAAATGTTGAATATCTAACGGATATAGATATTAATGAAGCAGATATTGTCAAGGCTATAAACGAAATTAAAAATGGATCGGCAGCCGGACCAGATGGAGTTCCAGCGATTTTGTTAAAAAAAAACTGCAAACACTATCGCGAAGCCGCTTGCAATACTGCTAAGACAAAATGTAGATATGAGCGAGATATACGTTAAACATAAATTAGCTTATATAACCCCTATCTTCAAAAGTGGATCAAGACTAGAGGCAACCAATTATAGACCTGTTAGTCTAACATCGCATATTATGAAAGTGTATGAGAGGGTAATAAAAAAGAAAATAATCAACCATATAGTCAAAAATAATTTGTTTAATATGGGTCAACACGGTTTCGTGCCTGGAAAAAGTACACAGACCCAACTGATAGCACACTATGAAAACATATACAAAAATATGATAAATGAAAAAGACACAGATGTGATCTATCTAGATTTTGCAAAAGCCTTTGACAAGGTAGACCATAACATATTTGAGAAAAAAATGAGAAAGCATAATATTGTGGGAAAGATAGGAAAATGGGTAAAAGAATTCCTGCAAAACAGAAAACAGATAGTGGTTGCAAATGACGAGAAATCAGATGAAGCCCAGGTAATATCGGGTGTGCCACAAGGTACGGTATTAGCTGCACTGCTGTTTGTTATTATGATCTCAGACATAGACTGTGATGTTGAAAACTCCGTAGTGAGAAGTTTCGCCGATGACACAAGAATAAGTAGAGAAATTACTTGTGATGAGGATAGGAACTCACTACAAAGAGATCTAAACAAAATATATGAATGGGCGGAGATAAATAGGATGGTATTTAACTCGAATCAATAAATTATGGAAACAGAGAAGGAATGGTGTATGCATACAAGGGACCTAATAATGAGACAATCACAAACAAGGAAGCAATTAAAGACCTTGGTGTAATGTTAAATAGGAATATGTTATGCAACGACCAAATAGCAACACTGTTGGCTAAATGTAAAGCAAAAATGGGAATGTTATTCAGACACTTTAAAACAAGAAAAGCTGAACACATGATTATGCTTTACAAAACTTATGTACGTAGTACACTCGAGTACTGCAATGTAATATGGTACCCACACTACCAAAAGGATATTGCGCAAATAGAGAGTGTACAAAGGTCCTATACTGCTAGAATAGAAGAAGTTAAGGACCTTGACTACTGGGAAAGACTGCAATTTTTAAAACTATACAGTCTAGAAAGGAGAAGAGAACGCTACATGATAATTCAAGCATGGAAGCAAATAGAAGGAATTACTGAAAACATCACGGAGCTTAAAATATCAGAAAGAGCAAGCCGAGGTAGATTAATAGTGCCAAAAAATATTCCAGGTAAACTAAGAAAGGCGCACAGGACATTAATCCACTACGCACCAGCATCGATAATGCAGCGACTATTTAAAGTGCTGCCAGCTCATCTAAGAAACATATCAGGAGTGAGCGTAGATGTGTTTAAGAATAAGCTCGATAAATACCTAAGATGCATCCCAGACCATCCAAGACTGGAAGATGCAAAATACACCGGAAGATGCATTAGCAACTCTCTGGTGGATATACGAGGTGCCTCACACTGAGGGACCTGGGGGAACCCAAACAAAAAATAAGGCAATAAGGTAAGGTAAGGTAAGGTAAGGCTCTCCTCTCTCTCTCTCTCTCTCTCTCTCTCTCTCTCTCTCTCTCTCTCTCTCCTCTCTCTCTCTCTCTCTCTTCTCTCTCTATATATATATATATATTATATATATATAATATATATATATATATATATATATATATATATATAAA
>NC_090759.1:51799715-51814715 GCF_036898095.1 Palaemon carinicauda
ATTTTACATTTAGTTTAGAGTAACATTATATATATATATATATATATATATATATATATATATATATATATATATATATATATATATATGTATATATATATATATATATATATATTTATATATATATATATATATATATATATATATATATATATATATATATATATATACATATATATATATGTATATATATATATATATATATACAGTATATATATATATATATATATATATATATATATATATATATATATATAATATATATATATATATATGTATATATATATATATATATATATATATATATATATATATATATATATATATATATATATATATATATATATATATATATATATATACACACACACATATATATATTTTTGGGCTCAAGCCATGTCGTCCTGATGGAAGTTCCTATAGGGTAGCTTCCTAGGGTATATTACAACTACGGCGATATTCCCAGAGAATTTACCTTAAGGTACCAGAATTCTAACTCCTGGAGCGAGTATCCCTCGTGAAAGGGATATCGCGACATATCAGAGGACGTATTCTAGACACGTCACATGGCAATCTACATCCTGGACAGAGATTTCGTCTCGTAGGAGGTGATTGACGAGATACGAATTCGGGAAAGAAAAAGGGGAGCCGCTCCCAAGGCTTCCCTATCCCCCGATTCGTATGCGTGCCTGGCGCCAATCCTGGCGCCATCTGTATTCCTTTTTGCGTAGCTTAACAACTCGGTGTTTTTTCCTGTTTTTCTCGCAAATCTTGGATTTATTCGGCTTTTCATGGCTTCTCCGTCTTCGTTGGCCTCTGATAAGTTGAGTATAGTGTCTGTTATGTATAAATGTAGGCTCTTGGTAAAATTTTGAGTGATTAATAGGATTAATCTTTGATACAAGAGCCGTAGCCTACCAGAGGTGTCCTGGACACTGTCGCTCGCTAGGTATAAATTAGTTAGTCAGAGCGACATTCCTGGTTGTTTTGCTTTAATAAATTTTAGCTATTTAGCTTTACATAGGATTTCCTTTCGTGCTTAGTATTATTTGGCGAAGTATTCGCCATTCTGGCCTACGCTAGGCCATGTAGCCTAGTCGTTTGGTCCTAGTACTTCATGCATGATTTTGGTTTTTCCGAGTGTAATTAAAATTTTATTGAAGCTTTAGGCTATATTTTATACATTTTAGACTGTGTGGAATATTTCCAAGATTGTATACGTGTGAGTTTCGGTGAATTAGGTAATCGATTCTCTTGGTGCCTAGGCTAATTGCTTATGGAGCCTTAGTATACTTTATCATACTTCCCGGTTGCTTTCTTTTCTTCGGAGAAGGTATGCAATCCCTTTCCCTCTGTTTAAGCCTTGGGCTTATCCCTAAGTGGTTTTTTCCGAATTTATTTTCGATAAAACTATACTAAGGTGTTACTGTACCTTCCTGTTCCTGTAGTTATGGTTCAAGAGGGACAGAACAACAGAGTTTTTAGTCTGAGTCTGTGTTGTCTGGCTTGGGGCAGAGTCCCCCTCGCTGACCTAACACATACAAAGGGAGCTTAGCTCCCTTAGGTCACTACCGAAGGTTTATGTAGTTATGATTCCTTCTTTTGTGATCTACCAGACTAGTCCTGTTGCTGTTCTCGGGGGAGGATAAGTTCTTCCCTTGGGAGTAGCAACGCCTTCCTTGCTTTGGTGCTCTGGAAGCTGGCAAGTATTGCTGGCCTTTCCCCTTAGATCTCCCTTAGGCTAAGATAAGTTTCTTGGCTGTGGGTGATCTGTCACTAAAGCAAGGTTGGCAGGACCCTCTTGTCCCTTCCCCCTCTATCTCCGTAATGGCCTAGCCATTACTGTACTGTACCTTGCCGGCCGGCAGAGCTGGCCGGCAGGGGTCTTACTGTACTGTACGTCATTCTACTTCTGGACCTAGTGTAGGTTGGGATGTGGAATTGACTCAGCCCATTGCCGGCCGGCAGAGCTGCTGGCCGGCAGAGCTGCTGGCCGGCAAGGGTCTTATGTTTTCGAGTGCTGCCCGGACCTCTCTTGGTCCCTCATCCATGCCTGCCGGCAGAGCCGGACGGCATTGGTCAAGGAAGCCTGATTAGTTTCTCCCCTTCCTTATATGCACTCTTTCGGTTGCCGGGCTTGGAGGTTGTGTACACTTTTACCCCGGCATCCATTCTATTTTTCTTCTAGTGCTGTACCTGTCCCGGCTGCCGGCCTATGAGGCCGGCAGCCGGGCAGGTGTAGTCTTCTGGTTCTTTTGCTGCCGGCTGGCATCGGTCTTGTACCTTTGCCGGCCGGCTTATGTCAGTCCTTGTCTGCCGGTCACCAAGAGTGTGGCCGGCAGCTGGGTACTACCTTGTGTAGTTGCTGGCCGGCAGCCATTGGCGGCCAACACTGGCTATTACCGGCCGGTAGTTGCTGCCGACCGGCACAGGCATTTGAACCAGAGTGCTGCCGCCCTATAGCTGTTAAGTAATATACTTTAAAGCTAGTTGTGGTGTGTGCCGGCCGGCAAAGGCAGGCCGGCACACATCCCCCTATACTGTACTAGTATTCTTCTGTATAGCATATACAGTAAGAAGAAAACTATAGTAAAGGTTTTGGTACAGCACTGTATCTTCTAACACTATTGTGTTTTCTTGCACAGCCCTTTGCTGTTGCCCTCAGATAGGAAGCTGAGTTCTTCCCTGTCTATTATCCAGGATTTTAAAATCATTGCTTAGGTGTGAGCTCCACCTGTTTCCTCTGGAAACCTTGCATTGGTTACTCTAGAAGAGATAAACCATTTTGATTTTATTATCTGGAAGGCTGCAACAATGGGTTGTGAGGGAAACACAAGTGTGTGTCTTTCCTTTATGAATTGTTATGCTATACTATGCATATCCAGTGATACATAGTTCACTTGATACTCATGGAAATTTTTTTCTCTTTACAGGAGGACCCTCCGAAGTGCGGAAATGTTTTCTGCAATGTCCGCAGCAAGAACCTCTGCGGACATGAGTGTTGTAGGAGACACGCAGCATGCGCTGTCTCCAAGGATGATCTCCAGTATTGGGACCCTCAGGTATGTACTGTATGCACTAACCTGATTACTGAGGCTTTTGATTCCCCTAGAACGGCGGAATCAAGGGATATAGCAAGGGAAAAGCTTCGTACTTGGGTAAGGGGCTTCAAGAAGAACACCTCTGGCCCTTATCTTCCAAGTGAGAAGATGAGGGCGTATCTTTTTCCCCAGGCATCAGCTGATGCAGTGATTCCCCAGCCTCAAGAGGAGATCCCTCAAGATCAAGTCCAGGTGGACGTGGAAGTCGCAGTCGCGATGCAAGACATCCAGTTGGATGACAGGATGTCTGACCAGGACGAACGTTTGGAAGAAGACCTCCTGGCAGAAGGTCAGGATCAAGTTCAAACCCCGGATGTCGTAGAGGATGAGGTCGACGAGGTATCGGCTACTCCGGTTCAGATGCCGGAGCCTATCCCCTCAACATCGGCTGGTCTCCCAGTAGAACTGGGACAGGCCCTCTCTTCGATTGTTGGAATGATCCAACAAATGCAGAAGGAGAATCAGGAGAAGGCGGCTGCAATGGAACTGCGTATGCAGTCCCTGGCAGAATCACATGGGCCCCGGAAAAGGCTCAATGTGAAAGACCTTCCCATATGCTCAGATGCTAACCCATGGAGGTATGCTGAGCACATGCCGATGACGACTGGAAAGATCGTCATCTCGGATAAGCTGGGTTCAGTTCCCCTAGAGGAGGTAGAATTCTGGCCCAGCAAGGCATCGTATCCGGACTGCTATGTCCGGCTGAGAAAAGAACCAGCTTCAAGGGAGGAGACAGAGCCGAAGGAGGTCATTATTATGGACCACGCTAAGGCTCAAGCCCTACTTTCATCCTCGATGAAAGAGAGGGGCTTCTCTAACTCGAAGGTAGCTGCATTGAGCAAGTAGCTCCCTTCTTTTGTGTCCTCTCCTGATAGAGCCTTCCCCTTTTTACAGAAAGGGTTTGCGGCTGTCCTAAAGGCAGTCGAGGCCGGCAAGTCTTGCCCCTCCCTGGAGGAGTGTAAACCCTTGTCGCTGGCCCTGCCTATGGACCACAAAGACTGGAAGGATGTCCATCTGACATTCTCAGTGGGAAAGTTGGAGGCTGATATTGCCGGACGGCAATTCGGCGAGGACCTCCCCAAGCTGTCCGACTCTCTTTTACGAAGAGAGTTCGAGACAAAAGAAAGACTGGCTGCCTCAATGTCTCATCAGACTACTCTTGAGACGATGGCAAGTGACCCCAAGGTCCATGAAATGTTCATGGTAGTGGCTAAGTCTCACCTAGCCACAGTGACGAAGGACCTTTATGGCTTCGTCAAGGCAAGGAGAGCTTGCAGGGAGTTCGTGTTCACCGGGGCTTCGGTGAGACACGAGCCAAGGAAGTTAATCTCCTCCAACATTTGGGGAAAAGACCTTTTCCCTACCGATGTGGTCAAAGAAGTTGTTGATAAGGCCGCCGTGGAGAATAGAAACCTTCTCCAGAAGTGGGGCCTGGCTATCAAAAGAAAATCTTCCCCGGATGAGGGTCCTCAACCAAAGAGGAAGAATATGAGGACTAGGCTACCGTCTCGGCCAGCCAAGCCTTATAGACAGCAACAGCAACTGCAATTGCCATTGCCTCCAGTGCCCCAGATGGTGGCACAAACCCCGACTACTTTTCAGTGGGTACCCCAGGCTGTGCCAGGTCAGTCAACCACATTCACCCCAACGTTCGAAGGACAGTCTTCTTCCTTTCGTGCAAAACCTAGAGGAGCAGCCAGAGGCTCGTCTAGGCGCCCCTCAAGGGGAAGGGGATTCAGAGGTGGTCGTGGTCAGGGAGGCAAGACCTCAGGACGGCATTCCAAGTGAAACGATACCGGTAGGAGGGAGACTGATGAAATTTTGGGATCGCTGGACCTTCGATCCCTGGGCCCAAAGCCTACTCAAGAATGGACTGGGCTGGAGCTGGTACAGCACTCCACCCCCGTGCCTTAGGTTTTTCCAACACTCCAACCCCGTTTTGGAGGAGTACGTTCAAGAACTGTTGGAGAAAAAGGTGATCCGAAAGGTGAAGTCCATCAAATTCCAAGGGAGGCTGTTTTGTGTTCCCAAGAAAGACTCGGAAAAGCTCAGAGTCATTCTGGACTTATCGCCACTAAACAAGTTCATAGTGAATTGCAAATTCAAGATGCTAACACTGCAACACATAAGGACCTTACTGCCCAAGAGGGCATACTCAGTCTCTATAGACTTGTCAGACGCCTATTGGCACATTCCAATCAGCCGTCGACTCTCCCCCTACCTAGGGTTCAGGCTACAACGGAGACTGTACGCCTTCAGAGCCATGCCATTCGGGCTAAACATAGCCCCAAGGATTTTCACGAAGCTTGCGAGCGCAGCTCTCAAACAATTACGCCTAAAGGGAATTCAGGTAGTAGCCTACCTGGACGACTGGCTGGTGTGGGCAGCATCCGAGACCGAATGCTTGCAAGCTTCCAGTCAGGTGATCCAGTTCCTAGAGTACCTAGGCTTCAAGATCAACAGAAAAAAAGTCTCGACTTTCTCCATCCCAAAAGTTCCAGTGGCTGGGAATCCACTGGGACCTTTTGTCACACAGTTTCTCCATCCCGACGAAGAAAAGGAAGGAGATAGCGGGCTCTGTCTAGAGACTTCTAGATTACGAAAGGATATCAAGACGCGAACAGGAGAGGGTACTAGGCTCTCTCCAGTTTGCTTCAGTGACAGACCCAGTGCTAAGAGCACAGCTAAAGGATGCAACCGGAGTTTGGAGAAGGAATGCATCAAACGCGCGAAGAGACCTGAGAAGACCAGTGCCGCCTCGGCTACGTACTCTTCTCAGACCTTGGTCCCAAGCCAGACATCTAAAGAAGTCGGTTCTTCTTCAGCCACCTCCCCCGTCGATGACGATTCACTCAGACGCCTCAAAGGAGGGATGGGGAGGTCACTCTCATCGGAAAAAAGTCCAGGGGACTTGGTCCAAGCTATTCAGGACCGTCCAGGGGACTTGGTCCAAGCTATTCAGGACCTTTCATATAAACTTTCTAGAAGCTATGGCAGTGCTCCTTACCTTACAGAAAGTCTCCCCGCGTCACTCGATCCACATAAGATTGGTGATGGACAGCGAGGTGGTTGTGAGATGCTTGAATCGACAAGGGTCGAGGTCACCACCTCTCAACCAAGTGATGTTAGCCATTTTCCGATTGGCGGAAAAGAAGAAGTGGTACCTGTCGGCAGTTCACCTTCAAGGAGTCCGCAATGTGACAGCGGACGCTCTATCCAGGTTCACACCGATAGAGTCGGAATGGTCCTTAGACGCAGGATCATTCTCCTTCATTCTGAATCAAGTCCCAGAACTGCAGATAGACCTCTTTGCGACGAAAGACAACAAGAAGTTGCCCCTGTACGTGTCCCCGTACGAGGACCCCTTAGCGGAAGCAGTGGACGCAATGTCCCTCGACTGGAACAGATGGTCCAGGATTTATCTGTTCCCTCCTCACAACCTTCTGTTGAGGGTCCTCAACAAACTGAGATCCTTCAAGGGGGGTAGCGGCAATAGTGGCCCACAAGTGGCCGAACAGTATGTGGTTCCCCTTGGCGTTGGAACTACAGATGAAGTTCGTGCCGCTACCACATCCAGTTCTGACCCAGCGAGTCCAGAAGTCGACTGTCTGCGCTTCATTACAGAAAACCAGGACCCTGCAGCTCATGATTTTCTCGCCCTTGCGGTGAGAAAGCGTTTCGGGATTTCGAAAGCCAGCATAGACTTCCTAGAGGAATATAAGTGCAAATCGACTAGAAGGCAATATGAGTCATCTTGGAGAAAATGGGTGGCCTTTGTAAAGGCAAAGAATCCGCAGGAGATCTCAACAGACTTCTGCTTATCTTTCTTCATCCACCTCCATGGCCAAGGGTTGGCAGCTAACACGATTTCAGTGTGTAAATCTGCTTTGATGAGACCCATTTTATTTGCCTTCCAGATCGACCTAGGTAATGAGATCTTTAATAAAGTTCCGAAAGCCTGCGCTAGGCTCAGACCTTCAGCACCTCCAAAGCCCATCTCATGGTCTTTAGACAAAGTTCTTCACTTCGCCTCCCTGTTGAGCAATGAAGAATGTGCGTTAAAGGATTTGACGCAAAAAGTTATTTTCCTATTTGCACTCGCGTCCGGGGCCAGGGTTAGTGAGATCGTAGCCCTCTCAAGAGAGGCAGGTCGTGTTCAGTTCCTGGATGGGGGGGATCTGAACCTGTTTCCGGATCCTACGTTTCTCACCAAGAATGAGTTACCCACCAACAGGTGGGGTCCCTGGAGAATCTGCCCACTGAAAGAAGATGCATCTCTATGTCCAGTAGAATGCCTAAAGGTCTATCTTCGTAGAACTTCAGACTTCAAGGGTGGTCAACTATTCAGGGGAGAAACATCAGGCTAAAATTTATCTCTGAATCAACTCAGAGCGAAAATCACATATTTTATTCGCAGACCGGTCCTGACAGTACACCCGCAGGTCACGATCCGAGGAAAGTTGCCTCATCCCTAAATTTCTTTAATTGTATGGATTTTTAACATCTCCGTTCATACACGAGCTGGAAGTCTTCCAGGGTGTTCTTTCGCCACTATGCGAAGCAAGTAGAGGAACTTAAGAGATCTGTGGTAGCAGTGGGTCGTGTAGTTAACCCTACTGTTTAACTCTGCGAGGAACAGTGGTCTTAATTGGGACGATTAAGTCCAGGGTGAGTTTGTAGGTACATACTGTACTACAAACTAAATGAGGGCACCAAGTGCCCATATAGACTGTTCCTTCTTTCAAAGGTGAACTTAGCATAAGTTCAGACATGTGTGCCGAGCGTTTCTAACGCTAATGTGATTGATTTGTAATACAGACTTTCTGACTTGATACCTCGGTATCTTATTAAAGTGGTGTTAATGGTTTTTCTTTCAGATAAACAAGTTCTGTTTACTATCATACTTATGCTTAAAGTTTTGGATTATCCTCTTTTATATATATATATATATATATATATATATATATATATATATATATATATATATATATATATATATATATATATATATATATTTGTTGTTAACCTGTCTGTTTATTATCTGTCAATAAACTTGTTCTTGAGAACCTTGCGTCTCTTTCACCTGTGTCAATTTATTGGTATAATGGAGCATTTTAATTCTATGTATCTTATCTGGGATAATTCTGATAGAATTGTTCTGTTATGCAAGCTATGTTGCATTGGTTTATGTAGTCCCCTAATGGGAGGACTCCGTCCCATAAAGGGACGAGGGCGGTTTTATTAGTTTCTTCCTATGCGGATATAAACCTTTGTCCAATACAAGTATTGTGCGGATTACTGGTCAATATATATTGACGCAGTGGTTCTATACAAACTATGCTTTACTTAATATAGGGCGAGACCACTATATTAGCTTGCCTGGTATTCATACATAGATATATGTACTCTTCGAGACTTTCCAGAGTCTAGTAGGACTCTTCCCTGTAGGGGGCAGGAAGCTCTAACATAGTTTATAGTTAGTTGAAAAGATGTATAACGGTAACATCTTAGGTCTCTAGGTCTAGTCGACCGGGAAAAAATTACCTCCGGGGAGTACGGCACGTTCTGAGAATCCACAGATACAGTAATGCTCTGGTACACTTCCATCAGGACGACATGGCTTGAGCCCAAAAAACGGATTTTGAGCGAAGCGAAAAATCTATTTTTGGGTGAGATGGCCATGTCGTCCTGATGGACCCGCCCTTGCCTTTCTAAGAAAGGGCTGTAGGACCCCTCCCTACATACAGTATCTGTAGCACCTCGTGTACGCTACAAGGAATACAGATGGCGCCAGGATTGGCGCCAGGCACGCATACGAATCGGGGGATAGGGAAGTCTTGGGAGCGGCTCCCCTTTTTCTTTCCCGAATTCGTATCTCGTCAATCACCTCCTACGAGACGAAATCTCTGTCCAGGATGTAGATTGCCATGTGACGTGTCTAGAATACGTCCTCTGATATGTCGCGATATCCCTTTCACGAGGGATACTCGCTCCAGGAGTTAGAATTCTGGTACCTTAAGGTAAATTCTCTGGGAATATCGCCGTAGTTGTAATATACCCTAGGAAGCTACCCTATAGGAACTTCCATCAGGACGACATGGCCATCTCACCCAAAAATAGATTTTTCGCTTCGCTCAAAATCCGTTATATATATATATATATATATATATATATATATATATATATGTTTTGTTATTATTTCTATGTTTGTCTTTAAGTATGATGAAACTTTTTTGTTGCTTATGATTCTTATCCTATCTGGAGACACTGAGAGAAATCCGGGATCAGTACGTCCTAGACTTCGCCAGTGTCGTCTACGCACTCTACTGTACTGCAATATTCGCGGTCTGAATGCCAGTATTCATCCCCCTATACAATAATGACCGATTCAAACGCAAATTATCATTCCAAATACCGTTCCTGTCAGCTTGAGATTTTATGCATATCTTTCATGAGTATGACATAGTAGGAACAAGCTGCTCGGACTTAAACGCGAACGAAATCAAGGCATGATCAGACGTCCAACAGGAAAATGATCCTTGCTTGTTGTAACACCATGGAAAGCCGTTTACCAGTTCCAAGCAATCACTAAACCTGTCAACAGTCTCACTCGTGAATTTGCTTGAAAAACAAAGTCAAAAGCTCCTGAGAACGTAAATTTAACCGCTCCCATAGTGATCATTGACAACACCAACAAGCACAAAAGACATTCACATTCATAGGACTCATGAGAAGCAGGGTACTCAGTCCTAATTACACCGCCATTCCCTTGGTTCTAGGAATGGCATCCTATTTCAAAATTATTTGCTTCTTAAAACTAGTAATAAGGAGCTCAGATGATAGCCTTGTTTTAAAAACCAAAGTTTTCAAGCATAAAAGAATATCTTACGTCCTGGATGCAGCTGTAAGGTCTTGAATATTGGCATTCAGACCACGAATATTGCATACAGTAGTATAAGGGAACTGAGCCTGTTGTTCTCTTAAAAATTTGGTAACCATAGGCACATTCCTTCTCGTGTGGCACATTCCTTCTCGTGTGTTAAAATGCCGAATTAGGGAAAAACCTTGGTTTAATGATGACTGTAGACGGGCTTATTTGGAGATAAAAAGAGGCTTTTTATCTTTGGAAAGGTAACTGATTACATTTAACTTCGAATAACTATACTCTGCTAAGAGCTGTTGGGCTCAGTTAGTGTTGTCAATTTCAGCTGAAAAGGAATACAATTTGACCTTTAAAAAAAAAACCCTATCTGGTAAAATACAGGAACAAATATGGTGGAGTATTCTTAAATCGGCACTCTTTAGTTTAAACTTGACAGTTCCTGCTTTGTTTAAAACATATGGCTATACCATTCACTGTCCAAAGGAAATAGCAACCCTTTTCACTGATGTATTTTCATGAACCTAAAGTAATTAGTTCAGCTTTTTGATCTCGTGAAATCAAAACACTTTTCGTGGATCTTGATGCTTATGGAGTTGTAAATTTTTAGCTCCTAATTTGTATGATATTTTTCGCAAGTTAGTAAGACAACGTTCTTATTGCACTTATTGAAGAATTGGTATTGCTACTCTATTAGTCAATTGTGTTTGTGGTAGCTCTTGACCTCCCGATTACCATCCAAATTTCCACAACTCCCATATCTAGAATTTCTTCAACGTCTTTTGGCAAAATGTCCAAATGAGTACGCTGACGGTAATAGACCTTGAAACATGTAATGTGCTTCCTACAATATCCAATATTGTAAAGAATTTCCTTGCCTGTCTTTAGGATATTCGTATAACTGCCCTTGATTTTAGTACTACCTTTGACCATGTTAATCCTGAGGCCCATGTTTTTAAACTTAAAACAAATGGGAGTAGGAGTTCTTTTTTCTAACCATTATTATTGTATTATTGATTTTTAAGTAGAGTAATAGATAGCAAAGAATAGTTGTTCAAGGATAGTGTCTATAGCAATAAAATATCTGGTGTTCCTAAATGTGGTGTTCGGTTCTCGGCCTATCTCTTTTCATACTATACTAGTGTATGTGACCCGTCAAAATGACGGCTAAACATTTAGATTGTTATGCACACACAAGCAGGCACACAAACACAGATTCAACCCTTCCCACCCCTACCCATTTCCTAACTACAACATTTCTTACCAGGGTATGACTTCTCATTCTCCTCTTTACCCGAGGGACGGGGAGAGCCTGAATAGCTATACGTCTGTCAATGTGAGCGTGACCAGAAAGATATATATATATATATATATATATATATATATATATATATATATATATATATATATATATATATACTGTATATATATATATATATATACAGTATGTAAATATATATATATATATATATATATATATATATATATATATATATATATATATATACAGTATGTAAATATATATATATATATATATATATATATATATATATATATATATATATATATATATATATATATGTATATATATAGATATATATATATACAGTATATATATATGTATATATATAAATATATATATATATATATATATATATATATATATATATATATAAAATACATATATATAAATATACATATATATATATATATATATATACAAATACATATATATATATATATATATATATATATATATATATATATATATATATATATATATATATATATATATATATTATATCCAGACACTTGTTTCTTATCACATAGGGGAGATATACATGCTATCTGGTTTGGCCTAGAACACAAACTCGTTAATTATCCATGACCTGAATATAAATAGATATGTGGTTGCTGAACCCCTTAACAGAAATCTAGCTAAAATTAGTGCATCTTGTAAATCATGTGTGGTGAAGTTGACCCATAACAAAACCCACAGTATGATTTTAGGATGGTCATGGAAAGGGTTTCCAAATATCCAGATCTTTGCATTAACAGTACCTCTGACTGTATACAAATCATTTAAAATTCTAGATGTAATTGTTCTTGCAAATTAAACACATCATGTCTGTGAGTTCTTTAATTGCATAAATAAATGCCATATGGAGAAAGTCTGAAGAGCATCGGTGAGCAATCTATACACATTTTATTTCTTTATTTCTATTACTATTGTTATTATTTTTCACCTGTAATCCTTCATCTTAATCTATTAGACAAAAACTTACGATCAATTAATTTCCTTACCATGATCTGGATACTAGCCTCCAGTACTGTCGTTCAGTTAATTCTCTAAGCATGTTTTTGCATAAGATTTTTCATGTTTTTCACCATCCTTTGCATTCCGATCTTCCCAGACTGTACCACCCATTATGGAGTATCGAGTACACAGTTAATTTTAACAGCCTTGCCTTCTCCATCATAAGGCTCCATACTACACGGTATTCTCGATTCTTTTTTCATCTGTTGGTTGAATCGGTGGAAATTCAGAAGCTGAAACGTTTATGCAAATCATTTTATGTTAAAGATGTTGACAGAAGTTTATATATAACTGATCTATTTTAACGTCATTACCGATCTTAATACATTCTATATTTTCTTTTTCATCATTTCTCATATACATGATTTATTAGTTATTTGTATATATGTTTTCCAACTTGGCTACTTTCCCTGTTGGGGACCGTGGGCTTGTTGCATTCTGCTTTTTTAGGGTTGTGGCCTAGCCGGTTAATGATAATAATAATAATAATAATAATAATAATAATAATAATAATAATAATAATAATAATAATAATAATAATAATAATAATATCGTTCATGTTTCATTACTAATAACACCAGATGAAAAACTGAATATGAGAATCCTTAAAAAATGGAAATGGATGTCTCAATGTTTTTTTTTTTTTTTTTTTTTTTTTAAACACTACACTAAAACCAGACTTGAACAAAAGGATACAACTAATATAAAATAAAATGATCTGGTAAGCAAAAGCTATTTAGATCCATCTGCCTCTCAACACATCGTATTCATCACACAAGTAAGCCTTACACGTTCTCCATGAAAGTACTAAAAGTTTAGAGCCCTGTCCCTTCGGTCATAGCTTCCGCGCTTTCTGCCGTTTACTTTCCCCTTCTTTGGTCTCCATGTCCACTTGACTGCTTGACTTCTTTCATTTAAACAAAAATCCCTGGCGAACCCTTTGAGTCGTTAGAAACAAGACACGACTGTCTATTAAATAAATCTGTGGTAAAAAAATAACAACAACAAGAGCTTTCGGATATTTCTGGCCTCCGTCAAAGGGTGAAGTTGACACAAAAAGAAAGGCATTCGATTTGCATCTGATCCAGACTCCTTATCCTGATCCAAAATCCGACTCTGAATTATCACCAAAATTTATTAGAGTCGTCCATGTCTGTAATCTGTGGTGTCAATTTCGTCAAAATCCGTCAATTTGTTTTGACGTAATATTTTAAAATTGTGAAAAATGCAAATCCGGATCTAGAATCCGGATCTAGAATCCGAATCCGGAACCGGATCATCTTCAAAGTTTTATGGGGTTGTTCATGACCTAAGATCTATCTGTGGTAAAAATTCCGTCAAAATTCGATGAGTAGTTTTGACGTAATCCTGTCCACAGACACAGACATACACACATACGAATAAATAAATAAATAAACAGACTCGATTTTATAGCCTCCTTGGCAGAGGTAATGACAATGATATTAATAGCAATAAAAGCCCAGCAGTTATCTCTGGAAACTATTCAATCTTGCCTGATATTACTGTCAGTAAGATCTAACTGGCTCGCAGATTGTGTCTTTTATGAGTATTCAATACGAGTTACTACTAGTTTTTTTTCTTTTTTTTTTTAAAGGCACCAGAGAGTTATTGGGCACTTTGACTGGCCTGATAGTACTACACACCATCCCTCTCTAGACGCGGCTAATTTCTCCTTTGCCTACCTCCACACTAAATAGTCCGATCTATTCTTTACACATTTACCTCTTCGCTCGTACTTCTGACAACCACAAGGTAACAGAAAAATCCTCTTTCACTCACTGGGTTAAGTACTGTACTGGAGTTGTTTAGTGGATAAGTCTCTTCAGTGTAGAAGAGCAGCTCAACTAAGAGGACACTCCAAAATCATACCATTGTTCTCTAGACTTGTGTAGTGCCATAGCCTATGTACCATGGACTTCCACTGTCTTGGGTTAGAGTTCTCTTGCTTGAGGGTACACTCAGGTACACTAATCTGTTTTTGTATTTCTTTTCCTCACTGGGTTTTTTCCATGCTGGGGCCCTAAGGCTTAAGCAACTTACTTTTCCAAATAGGGTTGTTGTTCAGCTAGTAATAATAATGATAATAATAATACGAAATCTCACTTTATTATTCTTGCTGGCCTTTTGCTTTAGTATAAATTTATGATTTCAGTTACCTGATGTGATGTAAACGTAAAGAAATCCCACGAGGTAACAATGTTAGTTGTCATTAACAAAGATTCTCGTTCTTCGGTACGCAATAAATTTGATGAATGACATCAAAGGGAGTCTTAAAATAAATTGTTTATATCAGATATAATATGAATTTCATTTCCGCTCTATAAGGATTATTGACGCGGTTTCATTACCACTAATAGGTATCCTAAGATAACAAATTATAGTTATAGCCTTACCACATCTTACATTTTATTTCTCTCAGCTTTCTTGAAAAAAAATCAGTGATAGTTTCCTGATTAACAGTTGAATTTATCCTACAGTTTCTATTTTTTTTTTTTTTTACTAACGAAATGTAGCTTTTATAATAATACTACTTATTGCCACTTTTGTGCTTACTTATCTTCCAAGTCACATCATTCATCCTGTAAGTAAGGGATACTCGTATTATCGCGTGATTCATCAGTAACAAGAATGCTAGGATTTTAATATGGCTAGCATTCTCATCATTCCAGAGACTTATAGAG
>NC_090759.1:51832215-51834715 GCF_036898095.1 Palaemon carinicauda
GATATTGCACCTTTATTGTTATTAAAAAGATAAGACGAATAGGAATAATAAATAAATCAATAAATAAATACATATTATTATAATTAGCATCATTATTATTACATATTAAGACGCAACCTTAGTTGGGAAACCAAGAGCCCAACAAGTCCCAAATAGGCAAATAAGCGGAATTTGGTAAAGTAACAAGGAAGTAAATATTAAACTTCAACGGAAGAATAATAGTTTAACACAATACGATAAATGTTATCAAATGAATAAGTCACGGATAAACTGTGGAGTGATAATTTTGAGTTCGTGCTCAACAAACAATTGTTTACACGGAGTTAGAACTTCCTAAATTTACCTGAATCAAATAATTGATTCGGAAGATCCTTGAACAAACGTGATAAAACTTCTCAAACATTGTGCGTGGAAGTATGGAATTCTAGCCATGCACTAAACGGTGTTGAGTCACTAAACCTTAATTGAAATATGTTGTATATCATTAAGCCTTACGAAGGAAAGATAAAAGACCTAAAATCTTACGTCTGGATTTTTCACAACGTTGATATCGAGTGTCGACATGGACACGTGTCTCTACAGGCAGCCCATAGAAATTCATGTCTATTACCAAGTGCAGGAAGATATGGTCTGGGAAAATGTGGCTAGTCAGGATTATGAAAAATCTGACATCATGCCCAGTAAAATAACGGAAAGATGGTACGTGTCAAAGATTATTCAAATAAGTGGGTAAGAAATTTAATAGATCAAGTTTTTTGCTCATATTCACGATAGT
This sequence comes from Palaemon carinicauda, assembly GCF_036898095.1. Taxonomy (NCBI): domain Eukaryota; kingdom Metazoa; phylum Arthropoda; class Malacostraca; order Decapoda; family Palaemonidae; genus Palaemon; species Palaemon carinicauda. The sequence goes on from NC_090759.1 coordinate 51,832,991, forward strand.
AGTGAACTGCTGTAGACCAGGCGGGAAGTCAATATTTAAAACATGGGAGGAAAACTGATAAACATATTAGAATGAAACCATTGAAATATTTCATCATAGGATAAAGGGGTACTAAAAAAATTCAAATATTTAACCACGACGTCAACTTATCTGAAAATGACAAGAGACGCAAAATGGGTGTGTAAATTTGCAATCATATTGTGTACATTTGTGCCTAATTAAGAAAGAAGAAATTGTCATTGAAAATATCTACAGGAGGTGGAAAGGACAAACTCCGAGACCTACTGTACTAACAATCACACTTACAGTTTGGTTAGGATTCAACTTCAACCCGTCTCCCTCATTTATTGCCTTAAACTTACATTTAGCATAGACTAGTTTCTAGAAAGCTATAGAAACAGGAATTTAGTTTTTCCAAAACAATACCATGTAATCAAAACGATGAAAATTAATGAGATTTTTGTCGGACGCCTGAAATAATCTGATAAGTACCCGCTTCCAGCGTTGAATGACTTTGAAAAAATCTTCCAAAATTAATTTCTGTGCTCAGTAGCCTTTGAATAAGTTGAATTAATATCCTGTCTGTCTGTCTGTCTGTCTGTTATATATATACAAATATATACACACACACACATAAATATATATATACATATATATATATATATATATATATATATATATATATATATATATATATATATACATATATATATATATATATATATATATATATATAAACCGAGGGATTTTTATGAATTAGTATGTCAATGAAAGACGTATAACGAAATCTTGATGGCATTGACTTTATTACTGTTTTTTTTTCTAAAATGTGAAAAAAAAAATACTATAAAATAACAAACACATGAAATAAAAATCTCATATGTTAAAAGCATCAAAGGGGATATCGAACGTCTTGAAATAGAAAACTAGCTAATTTCAAATGTGTAATAATTATTAGGAAGTCAATTGATTATTAGTTAAAATAACAATAAACGGATTTTACAATACAATGAAGAAATAAAAAGGCTCCTCCTTATGTTTTACACGGGCTCTTGCGTTGGTAGTCCTTAAAACGATACAAAGTAACAATAAGAAAAAAATTACGTTTATACCGTTATATCTTCACAAAAAATACTTGACCATAATCGAGAAGTATGATACGAATCAGATATTTCTGGAATCGTCTCGAATAAAAGGTGTTTGAGTTAAAGTTTTATATATATATATATATATATATATATATATATATATATATATATATATGTACATATATATATATATATATAAATATATATATATATAAATATATATATATATATATATATATATATATATATACAAAGTATATATGTGTATTTATATATGCATATATACATAAATACAGTATATATTTGTGTATATATATAATATATGTCCTAATCCTTGTATGCAAAATATGTAGAAGTATGTGTTTCATATAGTGAGATTAATGACCTTTTTAAGAGTACTGTGACTACCAAATTATGTCCCATGTCAACGGATAATGAGACATCGGAACGTGGGTTTTTTCCTTTTTATTATGAAAATGTTCGTGAGTACACTTTACTCAGTTCGATACTTTTCAAACGAGTACCTACGCGCACCATAATTTATGATAGTCATAGTACTCTTAAAAGGTCATAAATTGTGGTGCACGATTACTGATCATTATCCGTTGACATGGGACATATACTGTAAGAATATATA
>NC_090759.1:51839715-51844715 GCF_036898095.1 Palaemon carinicauda
TTACATAAATGTAATTGGAAAAGTATTTTTCATGTTCTGCAACATCTATAACTCTGATAACCTGTGAATAATTCTTCCATTCCCGTGAGTAATTGTTGACCACAATAATTGAATTTTCCAGAGCATCTATAAACCCTCACACAGAATGTAGAAATATCCAACACCCAGCTGAGATGACCTAGTAGCTACCAAAAAAAAAAAAAACCATTCCCGAGCACAATATTTTTCCTCGCACATTCTATTTCGTTTTGTTTTCTGGCGATACGCACGTCCTATGTTTTCTATATGTCACATTCCATGTTCCTGCGCGTCACTTCCTCTCCAGCCTGCTATGGGTTTTAGCTTGAGGGCATAGGAACCCATCATATGCCCCTGGACCGTCCGCTCTGCCTCTTTGCTGGCGTCGGAGTGAAATTCTGTTGATGTTTTGATTGACAGCGGATGTTCAGGTACAGGACCTCCAGCACTTTATTGGAGTTTTGTGTGGATGGTCTAGATATTTGATTCCGCTTGTCATTTAGACGCCAGCATATCTATCCTTTATCTTTTTTTTTCTGTTATCCGAACTTTTAAAACGTATTTCTTGAAAGACTTAAGCCGATAAAATTAGATAATCTCTGTAGAGTCGGAAAAGTAATAATTACTATATATATATATATATATATATATATATATATATATATATATACATACATATATATATACATATATTTAAACATACATATATATACATATATATATATATATATATATATATATATATATATATATATACTGTATATATATATATAATATATATATATATATAATATATATATATATATATATATATATATATAAATATATATATATATATATACATATATATATATACATATATATATATAAATATATATATATATATATATATATATATATATATATATATATACTATAACAACAACAGCAACAAATGCAGTCGTTTATAGTCCATTGCATTACAACAGCCTCGAACATGTCCTTATTCATGTTTGGGGTTTGGCAAGTGTTCTTCACTACAATGGACAACTGCGGATTGATAATGGTGGGATACTTTTGTCTGATCGCTGACAGCAAATCAACCTAGTATGGGTGGCCCTGACTAATACAGCTTTGCTGATCATGGCGATCCACAAACCATTTCACCACGTTAAGGAATCGCTACTGAGAAATATTAAATATATATATATATATATATATATATATATATATATATATATATATAGATATATATATGCGCCGTATACCATGAACTCGAGAGTATTAGGAACAGCTGATAAAAGATTCATGCGTTCCCCGATAGACCAGCAACTCCATTTCCTTTTAGGACGGTCTTACCATTCTCAGTCTTATTGTATTGCCTCTTTTAACCAATCCTCTTTTCTTCTTGTCTTTTTTTTTATTTATTGCTTTTAATTTAAGGAGAATTTTGCTAGGGTCACACTTCAGCTTCTTCATGCAGAGCTTTCCTGTAATTTGCGAACATTCAAAATACAATCTAATCAGATTGCATTACACCGATGAAAATATCAAATGGTAAATGCTGTGAAACTTCATCCTGAAAAACATAGTAAATGAGCAAATGGGATTGGATCAAGACTTTTAGAAGCAATGGATGGAGTGAAATGGATGGTGAGTGAAAGTTAATCAAATAACGTAAGCAAGAATTGGCTTATTTGGCAATTGGGATAATAATGTGCGCAAGTATATCATATGACTAGCGAGTATATTTCATTACATAAAAACAAAAACTTATTGCATCGCTGTTAACTTGAAACACCATAATCATCTAAATTTAATTGTTTATATTGCACAAGGATATTTTCCCACATCTGAAGAAAAATCAAGAACATGAAAGACTACCAATTTTCGGTGGAAAATATGTTGTACATGTTTCAATTAGACTTTCAGGGTTTCAACTCCCCATAACTACTTAGGCCTTTCGACTGCATGGCACTTGTTGATTAAATAAACTGTATTAAAGGGTAATTGATTTATTCTCAGCCCTCCCAGATAATTGTTTTTCATATCAGTTGAAAAAAATATGCTCCCACACACTCTATTTACCATAACAATATTATGTCCTTATCAAAGCATTTACAGTTATGCTTGAATGCATGTTTCTATGTGAAAAACGTGTAGGGTTGTAGTAGTCTATTGGGTACGTCCCTGTCAAGCAATCTGTTTGACGGGAGTTCGAACCATACTCCAGCCCAATAGTTTCTAGTCTACAACCTCACAATCCTTGTGGGCTAGGAGGGGGAGGGGTTGGCTGAAAGATTTTATAAGTCTAAAATCTGAGTCAACAACAGCCATTGCCTGGCCCTTCCTGGTCCTAGCTTGGGTAAAGATGGCACGTGGATGGTGATCATATGTGTATACGATCGACATCTAAGGCTTTGTCCTGTCCCTTGCCCCTGCCAATCATGAGTGAATTTTAAACTTTAAAACCGTTAATAATACAGCAGTTAATACAGTTTTGATACCCAGGACAGTTATAAAGTCGCTGTTGTGAGAAATAAACAACCATTTTGTTTCTAGTCACTTCCATATATACAGTATACTGTATATACAACAACAACAAAAATAAATGCAGCTATTTCTAGTCCACTGCAGGACAAAGGTTTCAGACACCAGGTAGTACGTTGGCCAGGGGACCAGCCACCCTTTAAAACACCATCACTAGAGTAATTAGGTACTCTGACAGGCCATATAGTATTACATTGAATCCTTTTCTGGTCATGACTTATTTTTCTTTTGCCTACATGTACACCGAATAGTCTGCCCTATTCCTTGAATATTCTCCTTTCTTCATACATTGGACAATACTTTGATAACTGAAATTTTCTTCTTCACTCAAGGGATTAACTACTACATTGGAATTGTTCCGTGTCTACCTTCCTCTTGGTAAAGTAGAAGAGATTCTTCAGCTATGGGAAACAGCTCTTCCAGGAGAAGGGCACTCCAAAATCAAACCATTGTTCTCTAGTCTTGAGTAGTACCATAGCCTCTGTACAATGTTCTTCCACTGTCTTGGGTTAGAGTTCTGCTTCAGGATACACTCAAACACACTATTCTATCTGTTTCCTTATTCCTTTTTTTTAGTATACTATTTTTCCAGTTGGAGCCCTTGGGTTTATAGCAACCTGTCTTTCTAAGCAGGGTTGTAACTTAGCAAGTAATAATAATAACAATAATATGTCCTTAGTCATGTCTTGGGTTTGTCCTTTTTAATCACCACCTTAACCACTGCGGAATGGTGATGGTAGGAGATTTTCGTCTGATTACTCACAGCAAACTAACCTAGTAAGGGTGGTCCTGAGATGAGAATCAATGAAATATCTACCTCATTTTGGTATCTAATCCTAGTTTCTTGAAATGAAAGGCCAAGAGGCGCTAAAAGGTTCCAACTTCTACCATTGCATCTGGTGACGTGATTGATAGCTGGCCTTTCATTTGAAGAGAATAAGGTTCGATCAATATGTGAGGTAGAAATCTTTAATATATATATACATATATAGGAATATGTGAGTGCGTGTTTATATATATATATATATATATATATATATATATATATATATATATATATATATATATATATATATATATAAACATACATGTATGTATTTGGATATTTGCACGAACACGCCCATGCATATATAAACATAATGACGAGTGTGTACACGTACGTGTGCATGTATATGTGCACATTGCCGCTTAATATCCACATTATACAAACACTTCAATGACACCATATCCAAACAACTACAAAGAGAAAACTATTCTTTATAATCTATTGCAGTACAAATGAAAAAAAAAAAAACCTTATTTTAAACACCCCTTTCCTCGCCATCGAGATGAACGTGACTTTCCACAAAAGAATATAAATAGACAGTTCGGGGGAAGGGAGTTCGCGGGAGCGTATGAAAACGTTAAGAGCACACATCTAGTTCTACGAAGAGAACCTTTTTCCTTTTCTTTGGAAAAAAAAAAAAGGCAATCTAGAAGAATAGGAGGAGGGAAAGCATTAAGGAAAATATGGCGTCTGCGAATGGAAGACCGAGTTTGTGCAACAATCAACGAGAACAAAAGGTTGGGAGAAAACTTCGTTTTCGTCGTCCACTTGAAGCAAAGTCAAAAGAAAATATTGTCGCCTGTCTTCCACAGCTGCGTCTTTTCATAAATGCTGAACTGGAAACACATAAAAAATATGCAATTACACAAACAGATGTGCATAATTATACCAAAATAGAATCGCATGCACGTATACTTGAATGTTCCAGGATGATACAGAATTGATTAGGTATGGTGAAGCATGTCAAATTAAGTAGCTGAATAGACGATACAGCCAATGCTAATAAGAAAGGTGAAAGACAGAAAGTTCAGTAGTTTATCAATATCAGCATCCAATATTAAATCCATTAGATGATGTTAGGTTAAAAAAGAAATATCACATTAAACGAAAAGAAAAAAGTTACAAGTTATTTCTAAAGAAAAATTAATTAAAAAGAAAAGGAATATCTAAGGAAATCAAAATTCTAAGGCATGAAAAGACTGACATGAATCGCTGGAATGGTAGGCCTCTGTGCTTAGTAAAATGTGTAGTCAGTCAAGCCTGAGAAATGAAGTAGTGAGGTATTAGTGAAAAGTCAACGCTGGTGAAGAAAGGGTTAAGTTTGGAGAAATGGTCTAATCATGAAAAAATGGAAGACAATAAGAGGGTGTAAATTTGCATCATTTCAATGTTCTTGAGAGGGATGAGATGTACCCTTAAAGACTGCTGGAAAGAAGGAAAAGAAGAGTTGTTGGAACAGATGCTGCTTAATATTCAGAAAGCGCGAGCGCGCGCGCGCCTGTTTAAGATACAGGTATAATCGTTCATAGTAATTGTGAAATACTGCTGATAAATCCCAAGTTTAGGTTAATCCAGAAACTAATTTTACGAATATTTCGTACCATTGGTGTTTTTTTTTTTTTTTTTT
>NC_090759.1:51852215-51859715 GCF_036898095.1 Palaemon carinicauda
GAACCAGCTTCCAAGCTCATCTGCATCTTTACAATATAAAAGATGAATTTAGAATTCTGATTTTTTAAAAATATTCAAAAATCATCTTATGGTGAACTCTTTGTATCTTATTTTCCTCTTCTCAATCTGGCAATTACGAAGAACAAAGAATAACTTCTAAAAGAATAATGTCTACATTCTCGCACACGTCTCCCTAAAGGGTAAACCAATTTCTTTCCCATCAACCGCAATTATTTCCTCATCTGGCTGTGTCCTTCTTCAAACTCCTTCTGCGTCCTACGGCACTTCTTGCAGACCCCTTCTAAGAACAATTGACGCCTTCGTAGAAACACTCTTGGGGTCGCAATAACTTCACCAGCGATGGACGTGATACACGGCGGACGGAAGCGACCACAATAGCCTTGTCACAAAAATATCGCTTGGCAATTTTTTTCTCTTGCAATATCTTTTTCTCTTTTAAACTTACGAACTCGCAATTTGAAGACACACACTCACTTTCTCTCTCAACACTATGACATAGAGAAATGTCTATCTCTAACTGATATACTGTACATCCACTCACGGACACACAATTCCGATAAAATAACATCCACATTGATAACAGTTCCTATGATATATATGCAAATTCGAGAGCAGTGTATTCTCTCTCTCTCTCTCTCTCTCTCTCTCTCTCTCTCTCTCTCTCTCTCTCTCTCTCTCTCTCTCTCTCTCTCTCTCTCGAACTTAAATTGGTAAAATATAGGGATTTATATTAATGAAGAATATCTAACAACTTTAAGATGTGCAAATGACATAGTTCTGTTTAGTGAAAAAAGGGAGGAATGGTAAAAGATGATAGTAGGATTTGAATAGAGAAAGCAGAAATGTAGGACTAAAAATCAATATGAGTAAAACTAAGATAATGTTCAATGAAAATGCAAACACAACAAAAAAGGTGTTATAGACGAATATCTAGATATTGTTAATAAATATACATACTTAAGACAGACAATGTTCCCAGGACATGAGACAGAAATTGAAAGAAGGATAAGCATGGGATGGTAAGCATTTGGTATACAAAATTACATTATGAAAAGTAAGTTGCCACTTTCTCTAAAAAGAAAAGTATTTATTTAGATGGTCCTACCAGTATTAAATTAGGTGTCAGAAATTTGGGGCCTTACTATAGCCTAAAACATAAGCTACTTACAATTCAAAGAGCTATAGGAAGAATAATGATGTGAATAACATTTAGAGACAGAACAAAAGCAACACGAATATGAGAGCTAACTAAAGTAGAGGATATTTTAACATGCAAGAAAAAGAAGCGGACATGGGCATGACATATGATGACAATGACAGATAATGGATGGGGATTAAGAATGACAGAATGGGTCCTTAGAGATTGTAAAAGAAGCAGGGGAAGGAAAAGAGGACGATGGATTTACGAGGTAAGAAAATTTGTGTGCATAGAACGACCATAATTAGAAGAGAGTTTTGAGTAAATGTCCAAGTCTTTTGTCCTACAGTGGGTTACTGTGGGTTTCACCGACAGTGCAAGCAAATTTTTGGGCAATAACTGTAACGAACACTAATATCAGTACGAGATTTTGTTATATTGTATTACACCAAGTACCATAATTTATAACAGTATCATAAATCACTAAATGTAAAGAATAAAGACACTTGTCACTTGCCCAAACGGCAAGATAGTCCATGAGCCAGATGGGTGAATGGTACCATCTAGAGGTACTAAAAGCCAGTTGAACCAGACATCCAGTATGGCATCCCATTTCTAAAAATGCTTATGGGACATTCGAACGTTGTAGCTTTTTTTTGTGGTAATGAGGTATTTTAAGTTATTGCATAGTATTGTAATGTAGAAATCAGCAAATTTGCATTTTGTGGCAAATATAAAGTTAGTATTTGATCAAGTTATGTTTCTGTCTTTGCAGGCATCTGACTGAGAAGTAAGGCTTCCGATGAGAACTATGATCCAAACCTTGGATCCCCAGAAAAGCGACAAAAGACAGATACTGCGCTCTGTATACTGCGTAACAAATATGTACCACGGAAAAACTTGCCCAGACCCAAGAGCATTGAGTCATGGAGGACACTTCTTAATGCTGCTAATATAAGATGATATGGACCAATGCTTGAAACTGATTCACAATCAAAAGAAGTTCCAAATATATATAATGAAATAAGATGACACAACGACTTAATACACAAGAAATCTTCACATAAGCTAGAAGCTGAGTGCCTTGATCTCAGACAGTAAACTTCTCAACATCAAAGAACATCCCGAAAGCCTGGCACAAGTTATTCCGCAAATTGCTTATTTTGTGATAAGGACTCCAAATATCTTAGAAGAAGCCATAGTCGTGAAAAACTGCCCCAGACAGTTGAGCTCCTAACAGACAAAACAATACAGGAATCTGCCTGCAAATATTAGACTCAAAAATGGTCTGAAAGCCAGAAGGAAACTGATAAACGAATCCTGGCTATCACATCACGTGAATTGGTAGCTGCTAAAGCACGCTACCACAGATCATGCTTTCTAGAATACAAGAGAGAGACTAAAACAACTTCCCATCAGTGAAGACAATGAAGAAGAAGCATACACTCTATCCCAGTCATATGCTTACCAACAGCTCTTTGACTACATCAGACAAGAATTGATCGCCAAACATCAAGATGCATACATAAAAAACTTAACAGAGAATCTCGTGTCATTTATGTACGCTGACAGAAGTAACTCGTATCAAGGTACATATTAAGAAGCAGGTATGACACAGCTTTGAAACAAAACTTGGACCGTGCATAAAGATCATCTATGGAAATAACAACAGACTCCTGGTCGTTCCAGATAGTATCGCTTTCGAGGAACTTGCTGGAGAAAACATGACACAGAGATAAACTTGACCTATATTCATCTTATAATCAGAGTATGGAACATGCCATAACCAAATTATTATTATTATTAGGTAAGCTACAAACCTCGTTGGAAAAGCAAGATTCTATAAGCTCAAGGGCTCCGACATGGAAGAAAGGAAATAAGTAAATAAGTAAACGATATGAGAAATAATGAACAATTAAAATAAAATATTTTAAAAACATAACACCATCAAAACAGCTATTTCATTTATAAACTATAAAAAGACTCATGTCAGCGTATTCAATATCAAAACATTGGCTGCAAATTTAAACTTTAGAAGTTCTACAGATTCAACAATCCAATTAGGAAGATCATTCCACAACTTGGTCACAGCTGGAATAAAAACTTATAAAATACGATGTAATATTGAGCTTCATGATGAGAAGGCCTGACTATTAGAATTAACTGTAAGCCTAGTATCATGAACAGGATGGAACTGTCCGGGAAGATCTGAATGTAAAGGATGATCAGAATTATTAAAAATCTTATGCATAACGAACTAATTGAATGACTGTGCCAGATATTAATATCTAGGTCAGGAATAAGAAATTTAATAGACCATAAGTTAATGTCCATCAAATTAAGATCGAGAATCAGCAGGCAGCTGAAGATCAGACAGGAGAACAATACTCGAAACAAGGTAAAATTAAATAATTAAAACATTTCAGAATAGACTGATCACGGAAAATCTTAAAAGACTCTAAATAAGCCCATTTTTTTTTTCAATTGAAGACCCAGTTCTAATATGTTTCTCAAAAGTAAATTTGCCATTAAGAATCACACCTGAAATTTTAAAAGAGTTATACAGAGTTAAAGAAACATTATCATTGCTGAGATCCGGATGTTGAGGAGCCACTGTCCTTGATCTACTTAAAAGCAGACTTTGAGTTTTGTTAGGATTCAACTTGATGCTATATAATTTGCACCATGTACTAATTATAGCTAGATCTCAATTAAGGGACTCAGCAACCTCAGATCTACATTAAGGAAATGGAATTGATGCAAAGTGTATCATCATCTCCATATGCAACAAGCATGTTTTCTAGGCCAAACCACATGTCATGCAGTACTTCTTAGAAATTTCATTAAGCCAGAACAACATGAACAACTATGATTCGCTTACCCAGATGAGCTTGACAAGCAATACGTCAGCACACCAGATCTGTTACAGTTTTTGACAACCCTTCTGACTCGATGCAAAGGTTCTGAGGCGACTACAACTCTTACACAAAAGCTGGTATGGTCGTTTTCCCAAGATTTTACGTATGGAGTTACAATGAGGCATCTGAAGACATCAAAGCACACTTTACTTCCATGGTCTGTGAACACCCTTACAGGAAATATTGAGATCATAAAGATATCTGAACCGTTTGGGCTATGGATTATCATAGTCAACACTGGACGAAATAGACACAGCACTTTGTCTGCAGAAACGGGATCAGCAATCTGCATCTTATTACCGACACAAACACATGTTGGTGTTCCAATAGTACTAGCATATGACAACATATATAGACAAGAAGAAACTCTCAGTGTAGTGGGAACATCCCATCATGTGAATGGAATCATCATTCATCCACAGGTATCGACAGTCCTTCCACCCCCTCACCAAACAGTCATACTAAAGGACAAGAAACGATCACTTCCTGCAATAGCACCTATTCGACGACACCATGATTGCAGTGAGAGGAAATACCCACCTGCTATAACTCAAGATCATACTGTGGATGCACAGAAGGAGGTCACTTTAGCGAAGAACAAAAACCTTTCATGGTTGTTAGTGCAGATCAGTGACTCAACAAACGAGCTCATGGACAGGCTTTAACATTCTGACAATTGATAACGCGGACATAAAGCCCGACAGAGTTGGGTACTTACCGACAATCAATTCCCCATCAACTCAGATGTCAACTGTGCACCAAATACTTGAGCAGACAAAGAAAATGACTGCACTCAGTCTTCCAGAAGTCATCAGCATTTTTGATCAAGCCTTTTACTCCAAAACGGTGGAGGTCGCCTATTAGATTCAGGAAGCCTTCCAGAACTTGATCTTGCAATTGGGAACCTTACAAACAATATGCAATCTCCTGTCCATTCTGGGTAAGCAGTTTGTAGTAGCTCGACTTCGAGATTTGGCATTCAAAACTGGAGTCATTGCATAAGGGTCAATCAATAGTGTGACTGAAGGTCGACAGTACGACCGTGTACCAATCGACAAAAAAATGGCCTCTGGCCCATGGACTAAGAACTCGATTTCCCAGAAATAGATATATAGCAACTAAACACTATAGAAAAGCTTTTCTACCATTTCCCTCCACCTTGACCCCTTACTTCTTCCTTCCCTCTCTTTTCTTGCCCCACCCGCCCTTCCCCTCCTCTCTCTCTCTCTCTCTCTCTCTCTCTCTCTCTCTCTCTCTCTGTGGTAGTGATACTGTAAAAGGTTTAATTTTCATTTATGGCGCATTAAGTAACTATAACCAGTTACTTATTCAAACCAATCCAAAGGCAATTGGCAGATTCCTCTTCGTTAAAGTGGAAAAGTTGCGTGACAAACGCATTTCTGCGACCATAACTACATTTATGTTCGTATGTCTTCCTCCTTACCTCCACAATACAAGTATATGGGTGATGCCCCGAGTCCAAATGATGATTGCGAAGATAACCAAGCACAAGTAAACAGTCGCTTAACCATCAATCATAGTGTCTAATGTTCTACTACATAGATACAGATATCACTCTCTAATCACTATTTACCGTATACAGAGAGAGAGAGAGAGAGAGAGAGAGAGAGAGAGAGAGAGAGAGAGATAGGAATGGGAAAGAAGGAAGGGGTCGAGGTGGAAGGAGAGAGAAGGCGGATTTTTTTTATACTGTTGTGATCAACTTTTAAGATAAGAACTGAAATCGACAACACAAACCAAATTTCTTGTAATAAAAATAATCATAGAAGCAGGTTACAAATAGCACTACTTGAATGCATCCCTCACTTCAGAGTAAAACAAAAATAAACTATAAATGAAACATAGTTTACTTAAAAGAAAGAAAGTGACATTACCAGGTTTTTCTGGATTTGAAATCAGCCTCTCTTAACAAGATGTTCCTTAATCCAGTCATTATATCCTACTTAGGGCACCCTCCCACTCTCCCCCCATAGAAGAGGCCACTAGAACGAGACAATAACTCTTCTTTGAGATCCCATTATGTCATTCATTTTTGTCAGTGTCACTGGGATACATTTTACGTTTTATTTTGGTTTACATTTGCTCCTCTTGGTAAAGGGAAAAAGGTCTTTTTTCTTTACAAGTAATGATTCATGATACTCCTTATATATGTGTATATATATATATATATATATATATGTATATATATATATATATGTGTGTGTTTATATATATGTATATATGTATATATATGCATTATATATATATATATATAATATATATATATATATATATATATATATAGATGTTGACCTTTCGATTACAACCAAGACATTTTAGGATGGTTATACTAACCCTCCCTCCCTTGACTACATAATATGAATTCGACTAATAATCATACATTTATTTCACCATATGACTGATAAAAAAGAAAGAAAAAACTCCAAAATACCCACTGCTACTCTAGTAAGCTATACGATGTATTTTTCTTCAGAATTTCTTTTTCGTATCGAATATATATATATATATAAAAAAAATAAGAATAAAGTGTAAGAATGGACGTCCGCTATGGTCACAACTTGGAAAATTTCAAACTCAAAAAGTTCTCTGAAAAACTCCCAATATGACGTATCTATACCATCGCGCACTAACTTTGCCATCAAGGCAATTCTCTCTCTCTCTCTCTCTCTCTCTCTCTCTCTCTCTCTCTCTCTCTCTCTCTCTCTCTCTCTCTCTATCCTTTCAGTATGTGAATGCCTTTTCCAATTGTAGAAATGGATACAAGCTTTCATTATTATTATCATTATTATTATTATTATCATTATTATTATTATCATTATTATTATTATCATTATTATTATTATTATCATTATTATTATTATTATCATTTCACTGATATTATTTCTGCAATTAATTTCTCTAACATCATTTTCTGGCAGTACACCTTAAATTTTACCTCAGTTGGGACAGTATTAACATAAAGCTCCATTATATAAGCAACCATATAAACTAGGCGATGGGGTCTTAAAGTCTTTTGTTCACCATATTAATAGAATAATGAAGCAGATTAAACGAAAATTATGTTAAGATATAATAAAATAATAGGAAATGAAAATAAGGAACGAAATTAGAAGATCTTACTAATATACGTAACTATGCTTTCCATTATAGCTTTCAACAGATGAAATGAATAATTGAAATACAATTTATTAAATAGGGCATGAGGTTGTTCATTTATTGTAGGTTCCAGCTAGCTATCAAAGTCCTGAGGAGGTGCTAAACGAATGAACATACCATGGCATAGACCACATATCGGATTAAAAAAGATATCATTATAATCTTCGCTGAAAATCTTATTTTTCTTATTAGTGGCCTATTCAAAAGATATCTTCTTATCCAAGTCAGGTAAAAAAAGGATATCAT
>NC_090759.1:51867215-51874715 GCF_036898095.1 Palaemon carinicauda
GTAAATTAATATGTTATATAATAGTATATATCTAAAATGGTAAATATGATAATGACTATTACAATATTTACAAAATGAAGTAATTATTGAAGATAATGATGTTGAAGATGACAATGTTCCTAATAATAATAATAATAATAATAATAATAATAATAATAATAATAACAATAATAGTAATAATAATTACAAATAATATCATAATAATTATGATTGTTGGTATTATCATTATTATCATTATTATTATTATTATTATTATTATTATTATTATTATTATTATTATTATTATTATTATTATTATTATTATTATTCATAACACAACTCATTTCGCCTCATTCATTTGTACAATAAATCTAGTGAAAGATAGTAAAAACAAATACAAGTACAGAGCCATTTGTATTTTTGGTTTAAATTGTAAGTGTCTCTGGCGATATAATTCACTTGGAAATTGTCAAATTAAAAGAACAAGTGAGTCAGTCCCCAGCTTTTACCTTGCAATTCTCTCATTCGCTCTCCCTTTCTCGCAACTACATTACGTTCTCATTTCAATTTGCAGAGCAGCTGGTTTTGTTCTATTAAACTAGATTTTTGTTGTTGTATTAGTATATCAAAGATAGGATTTTATTCCAATACTTGTCATTTACCCAATAGATTTTATAAATATAGCCACTGCATTATATACATTCTATGGAATTCTTGATAAAGGAATGACTAACGTTGAATAAATCGCTGATAAAATTAATATGATTATAAAAATAACAGAATTAAAAGCATCAAAACAACTTATATTGATAGTAATATTTATTATTGTCCATTTCCTGTTGTCATATATATATATATATATATATATATATATATATATATATATATATATATATATATATATCTATATATATATATATATATATATATATATATATATATATATATATATGTATATGAATATATATAAATGGCCCCCCACACACACACACACACACATATATATATATATATATATATATATATATATATATATATATATATATATATATATATATATATATATATATATATATATATGCAGACTTAGAAACTTTCATAGACAAAGAGCAGACAATTAATGAAGAATGGTGTGATATTAAAAACATATACAGTATATATCAGTCAGTTGTTAGTGAAGTTTTGGGACATACAGTTACAAGAGAAAAACCTTGGATATCATACTCTGGATACTATAAAAAGAAGACAAAGACCAAAATTGATTGTTGAAAGTTTTCGAGGAAGTAATGAAAATTACAAGGTAGAGCATGCTAAGTAGCCAGTATTTATAGTGAGGTCAAAAGAAAAACCCAGGAATGACTGAAAAGTATTTTTAGTCAGGAAAGCAGATGAAGCCTACATGGCTGAGGACTATGAAGCGTTAAAAGTAGATGATGAATGGTGAAGTATTGATTTAAAAGATAGAGACGACTGGCGAGATCTAACCGAGGCCCTTTGCGTCAATAGGCGAGGGACGATATGATGATGATGATTGCATCAAATTACTATATTTCGCGTTAGGGAAAAACTGTATTCAGCCAGTGGAAGGGGAAAGAAAATAACTGGAACCAAGTGATTTTATGTATTTGTCATTGTTATGGCTACCTCCGAGTAGCTAGAAAACAAAGAGGTTCACTTGAAGATCTTGTTGTAAAGTAAACTTAACTGTAAAATACCTATGAATAATATATTGATGAATGGCTTTAAACCACTCGGTAATTAGGTACTCACAATTGTCTGGCAGCCTAGGATACATATATTCACTTTACCGAGATGAATACTTTTATAATCTCTTGTTTATCTTAAATTTGTCAGTGGACCCAAGAGCATCTTTACGTTATATAAAGGTATTCAGTATATGCAGCGTATGTATATATATATATAAATATATATATATATATATATATATATATATATATATATATATATATATTTATATATATATATATATATAATTTATATATATATGTATGTATATATATATATAAATATATATGTATATATATATATATATATATACATATATATATATATATATATGAATGAATGATCATTCACGTTCATAGATATTTATATTTCATATATAGGCCTACACATACATATGCCTATGTGTGATGTATATGTATGTATGAATGCGTGTGTATATATATATGTATATATACATATATATATATATATATATATATATATATACATATATATATATATATATATATATATATATATATATATATATATATATATACAAACAAACGTATATATATTGTATATATTGTGCATATGTTATATATGTACGTGTGTGTGTATATATATATATATATATATATATATATATATATATATATATATATATATATATATATATATATAAAATGGTAACTATTTTTATATCCATATATAACGGCAATTATTTTTTTATAAGTTCATAAAAATTTCGTATCTAAAATCTTTTAATGACATGTTATGACGTTTCATTTGTCCAATTCCATTTCCATCCAAGAAAACAAACACTTCGACAACTCTCAAATATATAAATAGTAATAGTTTAATCATACATGTTGAGAGAGAGAGAGAGAGAGAGAGAGAGAGAGAGAGAGAGAGAGAGAGAGAGAGAGAGAGAGAGAGAGAGAGAGAGAGAGAGGTCCATATAATATTGACATTGTAAACAAGTATTGTTCCTCTAATTAAAACGCAAGGCTGGTTCCAAGGGTATATATTTTCATAAAAATTGGGAAGATGCTGGGCTGTATATCTTACTTGAGAGAGAGAGAGAGAGAGAGAGAGAGAGAGAGAGAGAGAGAGAGAGAGAGAGAGAGAGAGAGAGAGAGATATTATTTCGAGTTCATAGATATGTTGTACATAACACCAAGATCGAGAGAATACTGAAACTACGCAGATTCCTAAGTGCGACCGTGTAGTTACCAAAATCACTTCAAAAAAAGCATTTTTATTACTATCCCTAAAAGCTGTATTGCCAATTATTATTATTATTATTATTATTATTATTATTCTTTGCTAAGCTACAACCCTAGCTGGAAAAGCAGAATGCTATAAGTGCAGGGGTGCCAAGAGGGAAAATAACCCCGTGAGGAAAGGAAACAAGGAAAAATAATAAAATATCTTAAGAACATTAACATTCAAATAAATATTGTCTACATAAGCTATAAAAACTTCAACAAAACAAGAGGAATAGAAATTAGATGGACTAGTGTGCCCGAGTTTACCCTCAAGCAAGGGAATTCTAAGGCAAGAAAGTGGAAGACCATGGTACAGAGGCTATGGCACTACCTTAAACTAGAGAAGAATGGTTTGATTTTGGAGTGTCCTCCTAGAAGAGCTGCTTATCATAGCTAAAGTCTCTTCTGTCCTTACCTAGAGGAAAGTGGCCACTGAACAATGATATTGCCGTTACCCTAAGGTGATGAAGAATTGTTTGGTAATCTCAGCGTTGTCAGGTGTATGAGGACAGAGGAGAAAATGTAAAGAATAGGCCAGACTATTCGGTGTATGTGTAAGCAAAGGGAAAATTAACCGTAACCACAGAGAAATATCCAATGTAGTACCGTCTGGCCAGCCAAAGGACCCCATAACTCTCTAGCGGTAGTATCTCTATGGGTGGCTGTTGCCCTGGCCAACCTACTAGCTACAATTACCGATATAAAGTCAATTTCAACAATCCGATATACACACAACTAATTAGACACATGAACACTAGCACATGCATGAACACACACACATACACACAAGTACTGTATACTGTATGTGAGCGCGTGTGTATCTCTGAAATTGCATGCATCTAATAAAAATAAATATAATAACAATTCAAAAATGTTTGTTATAGAAATTACTAATAACACATCAGTGTGATTTTGGTACAGAATGCATTTTAAAGAAGGTAAATTGAATATAAGGACCGATGATATAAAATGGCACAGGAAAGTCGAGGCTTGCCGATTTAATTCAGTGATATTGCATTAGGCTAGGTAAATGCTAGCCATGTCCTTACAGAAACTAAAACTTTAATAAAGAACGATTACAAAGACTGACTAATTACACTATAATTTAACCCAGGATTGCACACCTTATGTCCTCAGCCACGCCTCTATATAATTGAGAAGATAAGTCATTCAGTGGTTCAGATACAAACGTGACACATGGCAAAATACTAGTAAGAGATAGACTTTAAGAAAAAAGGTGCTAGCCACCTGAAACTCCCTTGGATGATCATTTCCCAAGATGACAATATGTTAGGATAAAATAAGAACTTATTTGCCACAAAATTTCAGACTTTACTAAGGGTAACAGTCCCTGTCATTCTGGGATCTATATATCTGTTCAAGTGACCTGACTTCTATGAATAATTACAAGCCATTTGTTCATATATATGTATATATATATATATATATATATATATATATATATATATAAGGATATTATAAACTGTGTCCAAACTTGAGAATTGAGATTATGAATATATTACTCCCCTTCTATCAATGTAAAACATTAATGTTTTAGACTTCTGGAGATTCATGACATGGACAGCTAGGGAGTGCAAGGCAATCTAATTCCCTTTTACACGTGCACCTTTCACCACAGTCCGTATTGCATCCAGATTTAGTGAATTCCAGACATCATTACAGAAATCTGGAATTAAGTCGTATGCTCTTTGCTTCCGAGCAAAGAGATAAAGTCTTACCTCATCTACTGATGAGGTCGTGCTAGACCTGTCACATAATAGAACTACTAATTACCCCTGTACATGTATATCAGACTGAGCTTTAAAAATGTAGCTGAAACTGCATTAATGATATTCTATACCTGCCAAGCTGATTTTTCCCCCTTTCCTATTGGTACCCGATACAACATCGCATCCAGTGAAAGAATGGACAATCAACATTTCTATCTTCTTCTCTAATCTGAGAGTAGACTCAAGATCATGTAGAGGAATCCAACTGGTGTGCTCTCTTTTGCCAAATTAGACCCACTTTTTCTCGAGTCCCATTGCAGTGAGAAAATGCATCAAATATATAGTAATTACCACGATGCCTGTGTCCTTTGCAATAATCATCAGAGACTTGTAGCCTTTCCTAAATGCATTTTAGCTAGTTCATCCACGCTAATGTTGGTGTAATTGGTACTCCTAAGGACATTTACCCCTTTCGTCAGAAGAACTGCATTGCTTGTGGTCATTATTACTAAGTTATCATCAAGAAAACGGAAGTGTTCTCATTTGTTTGATATGAAGGAAACTTCCAATACGATGGTATTTTACTTATTCCTGAAACTCTCCTCATGATGGACTTTCCTTGTTTTGATATGACTTCTGTCTTTCGACTGAGTGTCTAGTAAACATTAAGTATTAAGTCAGTACTATTACAATGATTGTTATAGTTCTCTACCAAGGGAAAAATATCCTTTTTGGCATAAACATGAAATGGTTTAGGTGTTTTTTGGAGTGACGTCATTTACCAGTTGACTTGACTGTAAGATCGACTATGCATTTTGTAACTTTGGTTTATTATATAGACAGAAAGATCCTATTCTCTTTGCCATCCCTTCCTTAGCAGCAATATTTAGTAGCAAAAGCTTGAAATAAACAGATATAGGAGTTTTTATGGTTATGGCTGTTTTAGGTACGCCGATGGCCGCCTTGAAAAAAATGACGGCCATATTAGATTTTTTTATGGCAAGCACATTTTTCTCAAAATATTAGTTAAGAGTATATTCATACCAAATTTTATGTTTGTATTATCAAATGAACGATACTGGTAAAAAATCACATTAAACTGCACTACTAATAAGTAAGAAATGCACCATAATAACGAACCAGAATGATAAGAGTCTAAATGTTAAGGAGAACATGATTTAAAAATTTCTTTAAGACTTTAAGTAGTTTCACTTATCGTAAAACGTACGGGTTTTAAATATATTTCTAACACCATATCAAGATATAAAGGTAGAAAAGAATCGCTTTGATTAGCTCAGTAATAAATAGAGAGGCACTCAGTAGAGATCATGCCTTCGCCACTTGTACTTAAAATTCTAATGGGATGTCCTTGGGTCATACCCAACATGTCTAACAAGTATAGTTGAAATTTGTTTTGTAGTTTTAGCGTAATGTTGTTCCAAAACAAATAATACATAAACAAAATATTTCTCGTTTACTTTACATAGCTATGATTTTCAAAGTACTGCTGCGTACTTGTACTTTGATGTACTTTATCTAAAATCTTATAGATTTATCCATTTATCATACTAAACAGGACTATAAAGTTTGGTCAAAATCAGTACGGAAGTTTTTGTGTAAAGTTGCTCACAAACAAATAAACAAACGACGACAGGGGTGAATACATACTAGTCGTAAATTCTTCGATTTTGACGAAGGCAATAACCATCATAATAATTCTAAAGAATTAGAATCACTGTTGAAGTCTGAAGAGCTAAGACAGTATCGGTGGACGAAATTGCCTAGTTCAAGGCTTTGCATACGACGATAATTTAAACCGTAATGGAATAACTTGGGTCAACCACCTGACTGATTGGGATGTGACACATAATGAGGAAACGTTGAAACCCAGGTATAACAAAAAAATAAATCAATATGGATAAGTGGTCGATAAAATCCAAAATCAGTTTGGGCAAAGATAATGAAGAAAACAGAGTTGAGAAAGGCCATATAAAACTTACAGCAAGTATAAAAAAGAAATGAGAGCATAAAAACATCGCATACAGTTGAAAAATATGAAATGGAACTACACGAAAAGAGCTACAAAAATGTTAGTAAGCCAAGCATTCAAATATGTATTTGACGAGTTATGTAACGCTGGTATTTCCGGGTGCTTTAGCATGTTTTTACAGAATAGGATTTGCAAACAGGTTTATCCTATCACCAGAAATAAAAAACCTTGGAAAAATTGTATTAAATTTTTTAGTTACTATGTAACTGGGAAATGAAAAACGAAACTTTTGAATGAATTGTACATAGTTTTTTTTTTATTGTCGATTTATAGATAATCCAGTTCATTCTTTGTAAAAACGTAGACAATTAAACATTTATCATAATCTTCTTGATCCTGCAAAGTTTATTACCTCACTCAATAATATAATATTAAAAGTATAATAATAATGTTAATAATAATGTGTCCTTTTCTAGCATTAAACATCGATGCAAATAAAAACTTGAATGATTCAGTGACATCAATTACGAGTAATGAATAAGTTAAGATACAACAAAAAACAGTATCCGGGTCAATGTTTCTTTGTTTACTGCAAATAAATAAACAACGTCCCTGGTGCTAATCATAGGAGAAGGTAAAGTTTCTTCCACTTTTATTATACCTTTGTGCGAGTAATAATTGTCTATTACTGTTACGTTCTAGGAAATGTTGCCTAACTCATTTCTAGTTCGTTTTCTGGTACTACAGATTGAATAAAATCTTTATATATGCGTTCTCACTAGATAGTTTTTGGCATTATTCTGTA
>NC_090759.1:51882215-51884715 GCF_036898095.1 Palaemon carinicauda
GGTAAACCACACAGTGGTTTCCCACCGCAGAAGAATGTTTTTAATTAACTTTATTTACAGCTGTGACATGATATACTTGCATGCCTAGCTTAGCTACTGTGTTACAAACAACAAGCTTGTCTAAAATTATACATATATGAGTGTTATCGTTATAATGGTATTTACAAAAATTTATTTTCATCTTATTGCTTTTTTTTCAAGAATCATGTATCATTCGTATCCAATTTTACCTTCGTACCTGATTTGGCATTTTATTTTGTGTTCGATATAATCTCTTTTTTAGTTTTTAATCTTGAAACTTGACACATTTGATAACACTGTAGTAGACTACTCAGGGTGTCTATATTCACAACGAAAAAGAATCGATTCAAGATCAACAGACTAATTTAAAGTATTTTCCTATTAAGGCAATTAAAAAACTATATAGCAATGCCGTTTCACAATATGACTAAACTTGCAACTTGCAATCATACTGATACTACGTATAAGGAATAAAATAGACGATTTGCCCTCTTCCTATAAAGCAACCTCCCTTATACTCGTATGGAAGGACAGGATAGCTGAATATAAAAAAAGAAGAAAAAAAACCGGGCTTAATAAATAGTTATATCTGGTTTCGCATTTATAATACCACCTAAACTGGATTCCCAATAAAATAATTATTTTACTTTTTTCTTCTTTTAACAAATACATTTGTTCATTCCTTAGTTAAATGGGCCCATACATAAGAAGGGTTGGGAAACGTGTCACCATTTACATCATAAAAGATTAATGATGTAAATGGGAACCCTAAAAAACTGTGGGCGTGGTCCTTCAAATAGATACGGAACTGAATAAATAGAACCATCGCACCCTGACAAACACGAGAATTTCTTATGCAATTTGTTGCAGAATGTGACAACAGTCGAGGTCTTTCTCATAGTGTTGCACGCTTAGGGTGTGTTTGTCAAGCATTTAAATGTTGGTTTCGCTCGATGTTAAAATATTTTTCAACTTTATCTAGAGTAAAAATTGTGGTTAGAATAACCTGAACCCTATTTTATTTTTTTTTCAAAGTATGCATTTTGAGTCCATGCTTAGAACAATTATAATTACTTTCTTTTACAAACCAAAATTGCAATCATTATAACGAAATAAAGGATGTGAAAATAAAAAAGAACAAAATCAAAGTTGGATTTGGCGAGAGACAACAATAGACTTCCAGACGCCGTTTGCATAGTGACTAAAACATGCAACAATTATCATGAGACTAGTGGGCTATATGGATCGCAATGAGAAAGCAAACACCAACCGTGAGAGTTATAGTCCTCACAAAAGAACATATTCATTAGGCCTTACATACGCATACACATACATGCACACACATTATATATATATATATATATATATATATATATATATATATATATATATATATATATATATATATATATATATATACATATGGTATATCATCAACACACTTCTATCCCTTAGGAGTGGTGGCAAAGAAGGGCAGAGGCTTATGGTTTATCAGTATGTCTTTAGGAATGATGTTGCAAGACCCACACTCCTTTTCGAGACCTCATGAGATGCTTGTATTCATTAACAGCTTGGTCAACATAACCCATACTTAACCTAACCTAACCTAATATATAAATATTTATATACATACATATATATATATAAATATATATATATATATATATATATATATATATATATATATATATACATATATACTGTATATATAAAAATACATACATATATACATATATATATATATACATATACATACATACAGTATATATAAATATATATATATATATATATATATATATATATATATATATATATATATATATATGTATATATATGCATATATATACATATAATGGCATATATATACATATATATACATATATATATTTATATATGTATATATACATATATATATATATATATAAATATTTATATACATACATATATATACATATATAGGCATATATACATACATACATATATATACATACATATATATACATACATATATATATATATATATATATATATATATATATATATATATATATATATATATATATATATATATATTATGATCATCACCATCTCCTCCTACGCCTATTGACACAAAGGGCCTCGGTTAGATTTCGCCAGTCATCTCTATCTTGAGCTTTTAAAACAATAATTCTCCATTCACCATCTCCTACTTCACACTTCATAGTCCTCAGGCATGTAAGCCTGGGACTTCCAACTCTTCTAACGTCTTGTGGAGCCCAATTAAATGTTTGTTGAACTAATCTCTCATGCCGAGTGCGAAAAGAATGACTAAAATATCTCCATCTACCTGTCACCATGATCTCTTCCACATAGGGCACTTAAGTTATCTCTCTTATAGTTTCATTTCTAAACTTGTCTTCCTATTCAACTCCCAATAATCATCTGAGGGCTTTGTAATCAAATCTGCAAAATCTGTTAGATATTGTTTCATTGTCATAAC
>NC_090759.1:51887215-51894715 GCF_036898095.1 Palaemon carinicauda
ATTCGCCTCGCCTCTCAGTTATCACCTAACTGGCGTCACCGCACAGTGACATTGGTGACCAGTGGAGTGTCCGCTGCATCTCGCCTTCCCACTCACTGAAGTGCCCAGCTGTTTGAAAAGGCCGCACACCGAACCTGCCTCATTGTAACTGCCGCCCTTCACAAGCCGAGAAGCGTGCGCCTGGTTCCAGCATGCTGAAGTCCAGTTTCGCATTAAGGACAAGGGCTAGTCAAGCACCAAAGCAGATTATGCTCTAGCGGCAATCCCCGAGGACACTTTCTCGGAAATCTCAGATTGGCTTTGCTAGCTAGGGGACACCCCAATAGTGTACAGAACCCTCAAAAATATCTCACGGAGCAGTACTCGCCAATGCCATCGGCCTGTATGGCAAACTTTCCTAGTTATTTCAACAACTGTTGGGGGACCAAAAGGCTTCATTCATCCTCAGGGAAATGACCAGTATCGCTTGCGTGCAACCTCCCGCAGATGGCTCTCCTCATGAGGTGAACCTCCTTCGTGCCAATAGGGTATGGCGCCTTCCAGAATCTGTACGCCCTGCCATCCCCAATGTCGATATTTTGCCCATGAAGGACCTGATGACCAAAGTTGACATCCTCAAGGACAGCCACTTCACCACCTTCATGACCTCCATCAACGCCTCCACTCCTGACAAAGTGGACAACTACTCAATATTGACCGAAGCTGACATGAATGTGGTAGGACACAAACACCCACCCTGTGACATGCTGCACCACCCACATATACCACCCCTTGCATACGCCTCAATCGACGACCTCTCCAGCCATTTACTGATGGCCATTGGCCGCAGTTATGCTACTACCACTCCAAATTGGTGGCTACTGTTAAGAAATGTGCGAATGGTTGTCAGTGGCCAAAAAACTGTAAGTAAGCCATGGCTTGTGACGGTGGTCTCCCCTGTCACTATCTTTCTCTTTCAGCATGATGCAGGTATGGGCGTGCGATTTTTGGTAGACACGGATGTTTGCTGTTCTGTTCTGCCAAGGCCACTCTCCAAGACACGACGTAGTCTATCTATGTCTGCTGATATCGGTCTGGTAGCTGTCAATGGACCTGCGATACCCACCCATGGTTATGAAATCCTCTCATTATCGTTTGGAAGTGGCAAATATATTTGGAAGTTTCTCATTGCTAACGTCACATTGCCAATCCTCTGTGCGGATTTCCTCTCAAATTTCCACCTCCTGGTTGATGTAGCTCACCGATGGTTCGCCAACTTTGATTCGTACTCCTCCCAACTCATCCCCTTTGACCTCGCTCTCCGCATCAGCGCACCAACATGCCTACGTCCACCACCTTACGTCATACCCGGAAGTTTCCCATCAAGAACTTCGTCAAACGCCCACGGTTCGTGCCAAACACTGTGCTTATCACCATATCAAGAGGACGGAGTACCCAGCATTCACTAGATTCAAGTGTTAGGCACCGCATTGTTTGGTAGCTGCTAAACAAACGTTAGCCGCAATGGAAGAAATGGGCCCTCAGGGCCATGGCCGTCACCCCTACACATCTTTGTGTCTGTGTGGGGATTAGAGGCACCTGAACATGCAAACAGAACCGAATCACTACCCCTCCCAAACATTGTCAACGTGACCTCCTATTTCCACAGAGCGAAGGTTTTCCCCACGCTCGACCTCCTGAAGGGATATTATCAGGATATTATCAGGAGACATTTACAAGACTGCCATCACCACCCCCTTTGGTACATACCCCTTCAATTAATCCTGTTTTGGCATTCATAATCCTGGGGCAGCTTTTCAATGCCTCATGGATGGCATCTAAGGGAACCTCTCCTTTTGTGTATGTTAAGTAAACGACATACTTGTGCTCTCTTCCTCCAAAGAGAAACACCTCCATCACTTATGCATTGTGCTCGACCACCTAAAACAGAAAAGCATTGGGGTCCAGTACGACAAGTGTACCTTTAGCGCCAGCGAACTATTGTTCTTATGGCACCGTGTCACTCTTGAAGCATCCCCCCCCCACCTTGAGGGTAGTAACCATTCAAAACTTCCCCATGCCATCGATAAACCAAAGCACTGCAAGATTTCTTGGGCATGATCAACTATTACCACCATTTCCTGCCAGCCATCACCGCCACCCTTGCCACCCTATATGCCTCCCTCAAGGAAAAGCCAAATGTCCTGAAGTGGGGTTCCCTTCAAGAAGCATCTTTCTGCAACGCAAAGAAAGCGCTATCAACTGCTGCTTCTCTCACTTTTCCTGTGCTATATGCACCTCTCCTTCTATCCAACTATGCCGGCGATGTTGCTATTGGTCCAGTACTCAAGCAGGTGGTCAATGGCTTACTCCACACATTGGCCTTCTTCAGTAGGAAACTGTTTAAGGCAGAATCCGGCTACTCTACCTTCGACCGCGAATTGCTGGTGGTGCAATTGGCTCTCCGTCACTTTTGCCACTTCCTGGAAAGTACGCCATTCGTCATTCGCACAGACTCCATGCCTCTGGTGCATGCCTTCACTCGACAGTCCGACGCCTCGTGGGCCTATCAATTCTGACATCTCTCTGCTGGGGCTAACTACAATTGCACCCTTCAAGATATCCCTAGGAAATTGAATCTCAGTCAAAAAAACACATTGGCCACTATTCCCCTGGGATTGAAGTATAATGCCTTGGAAGAAGCCCAACGAAAGGATCCAGTGTACCAAGCATTTAGGACATCCTGCCCTTCCTCCGATGGGAAGATGTGCTCCTCGACGACTCCAACACTTCCCTCCTCTGTGATGTCAGGACTGGTAAACCTAGATCGTGGGTACCTGCTCCCATACTCCGACAGATGTTTGACTTCATTCATGGCCTTTCACATCTCTCACACCGATCTAATGTATAGCTACGGAAGACGAAGTTCATTTGGCATGGCATTTCTAAGGATGCTAAGGATTGGGTCTGCGTCTGTACTTCATGCCAAACTTAAAAAGAACATTGACACATAGATTCAGGAGTGGGCACCTTTCCTCAAACTCACCGGTGGTTTGCCCACATTGATGTCGACGTAGTTTTCCCCCTACCTACATGACAAGGACATCATTGGCTGTTTACCGTTATTGACCGCTCCACTCATTGGCTTGAAACTATTTTCATGGAAACTGCAACGTCTGTCTCAAGTACATCTGCCATACTATCAGGATGGATAATGAGATTCGGTATCCCTGAGCATACTACTTCTGACAGGGGTACCACTTCTACCTTCTAGGAGTCCCCTACAGCAGACAACCGCCTACAACCATGCTGCCAATGGAATGGTTGGCTGTTTTCATCACACCCTAAAAGCAGCTTTGATGTTTCACTGCAAGGCATCCAACTGGTTTACCCAGCATCCCTGGGTCCTCCTGGACTAAGGACCACTCCTAAATACGCCCTGGATGTCTCAGCAGCTTAAATGGTATATGGAGACCTGTTGGTCGTCCCTAGCAAATTTTTTGTGTTTACAACCTCGTCCGACAATCTCCAGCACCTATGTCACGTTTTGGGAGAGTTTACTCCATGCCGCCAGACTTACAAGCCCCCAACTAAGCAACACATACTGACAGATCTGCATTCGGCAACGCAGTTTTTCCTGCGCAACGACATTAGCAAGCCACCGCCAACTCTCTCTTACTCAAGCCCTTTCCTCCTGATCTGTTGTACACCCAAGGCTTTCTGGCAAAGAAGACTGGGTCTCCCTTGACTGCCTAAAACCTGCATATCTCGTTCCAAATGGCCCGCCTACAGTACGCCTCTCTATAGCAGGGCATCCTATTTCACGTGTGTCATTTTTATGGGGGGGGGGAGGGGGGGGTCATGTATTGCACATGTTTCATACACGCTCGTAAACTAAACGGTTTTGATTTTCTAACACTTATCACTCGTTCTTCCCTACACTGTTATAAATCAACTTACATTATCTGGCAAGTTCATGCTTTTTCACGTTTAAATTTTTGTGATGTTCTTGCTCGCACATCGCTGTATATAAACTCTATGATTGTTTAATAAAGTTTAGTTCCAGACTACGTTTGCGGAGGCTAGATGATAACTGAGAGGCTATCTCAGTTATCATCTAGCCTCCGCAATCGAAAAATGAAAATTAATACAAGAAAACAGTTTCTAATCTTTTCCCCGTCAAAACCACCCTTGCTGTCTCACGAGGAAGTGGATAATGCATTAAGAAAACTAATTGTCCATGTAAAAGGCTAGTTTGCTACACATTATAAAATAAATTGTTATTGTATATTCATTCAGATTGAGACTTTTTGGGTATTGTTACTGATAAGATCAAAATGAGTAAAATTGGGATAGTTTTATATATATATATATATATATATATATATATATATATATATATATATATATATATATATATATATCTATCTATCTATCTATCTATCTATCTATCTATCTATCTATCTATCTATCTATCTATCTATCTATCTATCTATCTATATATATATATATATATATATATATATATATATATATATATATATATATATATATATATATATATCTATCTATCTATCTATATATATATATATATATATATATATATATATATATATATATATATATATATATATATATATATATATATATACACATAAATATATATAAGTGTGTGTACTGAATATATATATATACATATATATATATATATATATATATATATATATATATATATATATATATATATATATATAATGTATGTGTGCATGTATGCGCAAGAAATTCCAGTTTACGGCGACCAAAGCATTTGTAAGTTATATACAATTTTGTAAATATTTCTGTTATATAAATGTTAAAGCAAAACTACGTACATTCGAGTTAGGGTTCGCGTTTACGGAAATCTATATTTTTTCCGGAAAAAAAAATCTGCAAAGATATTCCATTTATTTACAATAGTAATAACAAAGACCTCTGGGCTGTACTGATGCGTTGCAAAATGTTCTGCGTATCCGGCAGAAATTGCTGGGAATACGAGGGTAAGCAGTCAGAATCACAATTTCAAATGGACGTGCATCCTGCAGAATGCATAGCCCTGCAACATGGGTTTTAGAATTCTTGTCTACCCTCATTTTCTTTTATAGATTACGTTAGTCCCTCACACTTTTTTTTGTTAAAGAATTTTTTACTTTTCTTCCTCTCTTATCAATGTTCAGCATGATTTATCATCTATATCTAAAATGGTTCAATGTTTTATATCAGGATTTTTTTATTTGGTCAGGAATGTATAATGCCACACCAACTTGCTTATTTTGTATTATTGGATAGTTATGTGCCCAACATTATTCCATAATTCCTGTGTAAAACTACAGTATACTTATATTAGAATTACGCTAAGAAATCTTGACAGTTATAGGTGCTGTGGTCAACAAAATATAACTAGAAGATTATATTGTGCATAATTTGATTAATATCAGATAAATTTCGTAGAATATATATCATACTTTCAAAAATATTTTCCTTATGGATTCAAAGTCACAATATCTAAAGAGTTCCCGTGTGTCATATGTATGCCTTATGTTCCTTTTCATTTAATACGAATAAATTCGGTTGTTTCGAACCATGAACCATTATCAATACGACCCCTTAGGGTAGATCAAGTCAATTAATCTTTTCTAAAACTGGACCTTTATTTTATTTCCAATATTGACTTATTTTTATTACTTTCTTATTAAAAGGACTTTCTTTATGATAGATGTTGAAACTCTATTATTTATTATCATTATAGAGCATAAGACTATTTAACTTTGTAAGATATCAAAGAACACTATGACTGAAGACTTTTCTATTTACTGGCAAGACATTTATTTTTTTCATACTCTTAGTTCCCCGAAGAGTAATCCAGGAAAAGTAATTTGCTTTAGGACTTTTGAAAATTCAACAAAACCTTGAGAGTTTTATAAAACTCTATAAATTCTTTTAGCTAATAATTTTTTTATATTTGTGCCAATACTTGGGAACTCATTAGCAAAACTTCTAAAAGGGTTCAAACTTTTATTATTGCATGGGTCTGATGGTTCAGAAAAGAGTAGAAGAGGTCCTACAAAAAGGTCTACGTTACCAAATGGGGCATCTACTTGTGAAGATTTTCTATTGCTAAAATGCCATGCAAAATATTTGTAATAAACTTTCGCCGTATGGTTGTGTCCCTTTCTTTATATACATACACACACACTCACATACATACTTTATATATATATATATTATAATATATATATATATATATATATATATATATATATATATATATATATATATATCAACCTTTCTATCTCATCCAGAGCTGACCAATAGGTACGGATTTTTCTTAAAAATCATGTACGAAAATTCATTCATATACACTAAAAAACACTTGAAATTTAGCAATGATGAAAATAAAAAAAAATTAAAAAAACAGACTTCCAAAGAGCGATTACGAACCATTCTCCCAGAGCCAATGGAAAGTCCCCTCCCATGCCATGAGATTTCTTTTTTTTAAAGACAAGGGAAATTTCCTCATGGGTTTCTTAGTCAAATAAAAAAGGGTGATTAGAGTTGAACGTACATAATGTTATCATTTTGTGATATTCTCAAAGAACATTATTGAGAAAAAACTCTACATTACCTAATAAAGTTATCAAATTACCAGATACTTTTATGAAAATTATACCTTAATTATTTCATTATCAAATATAATATTCAAACATGATGTAAATTACCAATTAACACTTGAATGGTTTCTCATTACTCTATTGTATACTAAAATGCTTTTTGTCAGGGATTTTATATAATCAAATTTAACAAACGTGTTGTATGTATTTAGAGCCTTTTTTAAACATATTTTCATTGGTATCATAATTTCGTTTATAGTTATAAGTAGTTAGCTTCAAGTTTGCTTGCTCTGGTGTTGGCATTTCCCTCATCACGGTACCTCACACCGGTGAGTGTAGGAAATTCTAGTTTTAAAAAACCCAGGGTTCGATTTGCCCTAGGTCTCTTACATATATGATAAAATAATGTTGGGTAGAGTTGAACATATTCTAATTCATCATTAAATAGCTTTAGACTCTTTAAAGTCTATTTCTTAATAAATAAATAATAAATGTATAAGATTAGTAGAAATTTAGCATTCTTTCAAATTTCATATCTTTTTAGACATGAAATTCTACACTGTCAAGAAATGTATATAATTTATTATTTCAAAATAAAAACAAAACTAAATTACATCAATTTCATCATTTAAGAGAGAGAGAGAGAGAGAGAGAGAGAGAGAGAGAGAGAGAGAGAGAGAGAGAGAGAGAGAGAGAGAGAGAGAGAGAGAGAGAGAGAGAAAAAATTGGAACTGATTTTATGTCTACATCAAATATCACATGATTTCTATCACGTTCTATCAAATATTACAAATACATATACGTTATATCATTAAGGGCTCCTTTAATATCTTTATTGGTAATATCTTTATATGACTTGATATTACGTTAGCAT
>NC_090759.1:51899715-51902215 GCF_036898095.1 Palaemon carinicauda
AAAAAAACATAGATATTTATAAAAATGATTCATATGTAAAGTAGATGTTTTATACTAGCCATTCCTAGATTAAAGGTCGTTTTTTTTCCATGAAATGAATGATTTCCTTGAACTATTATAGAAAAACTTGTGCTTTTATCGAATTAATTTACTTTCATTTTATAATCATATAGAAATTAGACCCGAATATTTTTTGAAGTTAGAAAGCCTTTTAAATGACTAAATTAGTTGACTATTATCAATTTGTTTTCTAACCAATTTTTTCATGTCTGCAAGAGGGGAGCTAAAATAAAGTATTTTATCCTTAATAGGTTTTCTAAATTGTAAATGAAATTAGTGTTTATGTATAAAATCCATTTATCAAAATATCGTCAATATATATCAAAGACCTAAAATCTTTAAACAGATACAGCAGTATTTTACAATGTTTGGCACGGTAATTGATCTGTATAAGATTGAGTAATCTTGAAATAATGGGGTCCTCACTTTCATGTTCTTAAATATCAGGATAAACAAATATACGTTTATCAACAAAGTAATTTATGTCACGAGAGATGCTAAATTTCTTAAATTTCCTTTTTCCATTTTTCAGCTAAAGAAAATGGACGAATCCTGCACTGTTTCTCGAGCTTTTGTATTTCCGTGTTGTTGCTATATGTGAAATTTTCTAGCCACTTTTTATCCATGAAATTTTCAGTAATCCTGTGACTTCTATTTGCATTGAGAACAAGCATCCTTTGCTCATTGTTTTCTTAGTACTTGGAAATATAAATTTTATTAATACTCTAATAGTCTAATCCATTTCTAAAAAGTGCTATCGAACTAAGACAATACCGCGAGTGTAGTTTCTCAAGAACCATGATGTCTGAACAAAGTTCCAAAAGTTCCACCAATGTCAGTGCAACCTCACACCGTGGTGAAAGAAAAAAAAATGACAAGAAAAACTTTTGATCTCCAGTTTAGCCAAATTATTACATGAATTGCTTTGGAATGTTCATATCTTCTATCATCTATTCAATATGACCATCGTTTGGGTAGTTTATTGAAATTTTGATTTCTTCCTCTAACATTTGAATGAATTTCGAGGACAGAACTTTGAAATTGGTGACGCAGTAGGACCATGGTATGGAAACGATATTTTTAAGTCGACACTTGGTCAACAAAACTTCTCTTCTCATTCTACCACATAAGCAAACTAACCAAAGGTAAACCACATAGTGGTTCCTCACCGCAAAAGAATGTTTTCAATTAACTTTATTTACAGCTTTGACATGATATACTTGCATGCCTAGCTTAGCTACTCTGTTACAAACAAGCTTGTCTGAAATTATACAAATTTGAATGTTATCGTTAAAATAGTAACTATAAGAATTTATTTTCTTCTTATTGTTTTTTTCATGAATCATGTATTATATCCAATTTTACTTCCGTACCTGATTTGGCATTTTATTTTGTGTTCGATATAATCCATTTTTTAGTTTTTAATCTTGAAACTTGACACGTTTGATAACACTGTAGTAGACTACTTAGGGTGTCTGTATTCACAACGAAAAAGAATCCATTTAAGATCAACAGACTAATTTAAAGTATTTTCCTATTAAGGCCATTAAAAAACTATATAGCAATGCGGTTTCACAATATGACTAAACTTGCAACTTGCAATCATATTGATACTACATATAAGGAATAAAATAGACGATTTGCACTCTTCTTATAAAGCAACCTCCCTTACACTCGTATGGTAGAAGAGGATAACTGAATATAAAAAAAAAAAAAAAAAAAGGGGGGGGGCTCAATAAATAATTATATCTGGTTTCGCGTTTATAATTCCACCTAAATTGGATTCCTAATAAAATAATTATTTTACTTTTTTCTTCTTTTAACAAATACATTTGTTCATTCCTTAGTGAAATGGGCCCATACAAAAGAGGGGTTGGGAAACGTGTCACCATTTACTTCATAAAAGATTAATGATATAAATGGGCACCATAAAAAAATGTGGGCGTGGTCCTTCAAATAGATACGGAACTGAATAAATAGAACCATCACACCCTGACAAACACGAGAATTTCTTATGCAATTTGTTGCAGAATGTGACAACAATCGAGGTCTTTCTCATAGTATTGCACGCTTAGGGTGTGTTTGTCAAGCATTTAAATGTGTGTTGCACTCGATGTTAAAATATCTTTTAATTTCATCTAAAGTAAAAATTGTAGTTATATACACCTGTACCCAATTTTTTTTTTTTTTTTTAAAGTATGCATTTTGAGTCTATGCTTAGAACTATTATAGTTACTTTCTTTTTACGAACAGAAATTGCAATCATTATAACGAAATAAGGGATGTGACAATAAAAAAGAACAAAATCAAAGTTGGATTTGGCGAGAGACAACAATAGACCCCCAGACGCCGTTTGCATAGTGACTAAAAACATGCAACAATTATCATGAGACTAGTAGGCTATATGGATCGCAATGAGAAAGCAAACACCAACCGTGAG
>NC_090759.1:51909715-51932215 GCF_036898095.1 Palaemon carinicauda
GTGACGGTGGTCTCCCCTGTCACTATCTTTCTCTTTCAGCATGATGCAGGTATGGGCGTGCGATTTTTGGTAGACATGGATGTTTGCTGTTCTGTTCTGCCAAGGGCCAATGCCATCGGCCTGCATGGCAAAACTTTTGTAGTTATTTCAACAACTGTTGGGGGACCAAAAGGCTTCATTCATCCTCAGGGAAATGACCAGTATCGCTTGCGTGCAACCTCCCGCAGATGGCTCTCATGAGGTGAACCTCCTTCGTGACAATTGGGTATGGCGCTTTCCAGAATCTGTACGCCCTGCCATCCCCGATGTCGATATTTTACCCATGAAGGACCTGATGACCAAAGTTTACATCCTCAAGGACAGCCACTTCACCACCTTCATGACCTCCATCAACGCCTCCACTCCTGACAAAGTGGACAACTACTCAATATTGACCGAAGCTGACATGAGAATGTGGTAGGACACAGACACCCACCCTGTGACATGCTGCACCACCCATATATACCACCCCTTGCATACGCCTCAATCAACGACCTCTCCAGCCATTTACTGATGGCCATTGGCCGCAGTTATGTTACTACCACTCCAAATTGGTGGCTACTGTTAAGAAATGTGCGAATGGTTGTCAGGCTACTGTTAAGAAATGTGCGAATGGTTGTCAGTGGCCAAAAAACTGTAAGTAGGCCATGGCTTGTGACGGTGGTCTCCCCTGTCACTATCTTTCTCTTTCAGCATGATGCAGGTATGGGCGTGCGATTTTTGGTAGACATGGATGTTTGCTGTTCTGTTCTGCCAAGGGCCAATGCCATCGGCCTGCATGGCAAAACTTTTGTAGTTATTTCAACAACTGTTGGGGGACCAAAAGGCTTCATTCATCCTCAGGGAAATGACCAGTATCGCTTGCGTGCAACCTCCCGCAGATGGCTCTCATGAGGTGAACCTCCTTCATGACAATTGGGTATGGTGCTTTCCAGAATCTGTACGCCCTGCCATCCCCGATGTCGATATTTTACCCATGAAGGACCTGATGACCAAAGTTTACATCCTCAAGGACAGCCACTTCACCACCTTCATGACCTCCATCAACGCCTCCACTCCTGACAAAGTGGACAACTACTCAATATTGACCGAAGCTGACATGAGAATGTGGTAGGACACAGACACCCACCCTGTGACATGCTGCACCACCCATATATACCACCCCTTGCATACGCCTCAATCAACGACCTCTCCAGCCATTTACTGATGGCCATTGGCCGCAGTTATGTTACTACCACTCCAAATTGGTGGCTACTGTTAAGAAATGTGCGAATGGTTGTCAGGCTACTGTTAAGAAATGTGCGAATGGTTGTCAGTGGCCAAAAAACTGTAAGTAGGCCATGGCTTGTGACGGTGGTCTCCCCTGTCACTATCTTTCTCTTTCAGCATGATGCAGGTATGGGCGTGCGATTTTTGGTAGACATGGATGTTTGCTGTTCTGTTCTGCCAAGGGCCAATGCCATCGGCCTGCATGGCAAAACTTTTGTAGTTATTTCAACAACTGTTGGGGGACCAAAAGGCTTCATTCATCCTCAGGGAAATGACCAGTATCGCTTGCGTGCAACCTCCCGCAGATGGCTCTCATGAGGTGAACCTCCTTCGTGACAATTGGGTATGGCGCTTTCCAGAATCTGTACGCCCTGCCATCCCCGATGTCGATATTTTACCCATGAAGGACCTGATGACCAAAGTTTACATCCTCAAGGACAGCCACTTCACCACCTTCATGACCTCCATCAACGCCTCCACTCCTGACAAAGTGGACAACTACTCAATATTGACCGAAGCTGACATGAGAATGTGGTAGGACACAGACACCCACCCTGTGACATGCTGCACCACCCATATATACCACCCCTTGCATACGCCTCAATCAACGACCTCTCCAGCCATTTACTGATGGCCATTGGCCGCAGTTATGTTACTACCACTCCAAATTGGTGGCTACTGTTAAGAAATGTGCGAATGGTTGTCAGGCTACTGTTAAGAAATGTGCGAATGGTTGTCAGTGGCCAAAAAACTGTAAGAAGGCCATGGCTTGTGACGGTGGTCTCCCGTCACTATCTTTCTCTTTCAGCATGATGCAGGTATGGGCGTGTGATTTTTGGTAGACATGGATGTTTGCTGTTCTGTTCTGCCAAGGGCACTCTATAAGACACGACATAGTCTATCTATGTCTGCTGATATCGGTCTGGTAGCTGCCAATGGACCTGCGATACCCACCCATGGTTATGAAATCCTCTCATTATCGTTTGGAAGTGGCAAATATATTTGGAAGTTTCTCATTGCTAACGTCACATTGCCAATCCTCTGTGCGGACTTCCACTCAAATTTCCACCTCCTGGTTGATGTAGCTCACCAATGGTTTGTCAACTTGGATTTGTACTCCTCAACACCTCTCCAACTCATCCCCTTTAACCTCGCTCTCCGCATCAGCGCACCAACATGCCTACGTCCACCACCTTACGTCATACCCGGAAGTTTTCCATCCAGAACTTCGTCAAACGCACACGGTTCGTGCCAAACACTGTGCTTATCACCATATCAAGAGAACGGAGTGCCCAGTATTCCCTAGATTCAAGTGTTAGGCACCGGATTGTTTGGCAGCTGCTAAACAAACGTTAGCCGCAATGGAAGAAATGGGCCCTCAGGGCCATGGCTGTTACCCCTACACATCATCCTGAAGAAAGATGTCTCTTTGTGTCCATGTGGGGATTAGAGGCGCCTGAACATGCAAACAGAACCGAATCACTACCCCTCCCAAAAATTCTCAACGTGACCTCCTATTTCCACAGAGCAAAGGTTTTCCCCACGCTCGACCTCCTGAAGGGATATTTTCAGGTGCTAATGAACCAGGAGACATTTACAAGACTGCCATCACCACCCCCTTTGGTACATACACCTTCAATTAATCCTGTTTTGGCATTCATAATCCTGGGGAAGCTTTTCAATGCCTCATGGATAGCATCTAAGGGAACCTCTCCTTCTGTGTATGTTAAGTAAACGACATACTTGTGTTCTCTTCCTCCAAAGAGAAACACCTCCATCACTTATGCATTGTGCTCGACCACCTAAAACAGAACTGCCTTGGGGTCCAGTACGACAAGTGTACCTTTGGCGCCAGCGAACTATTGTTCTTAGGGCACCACGTCACTCTTGAAGCATCCCTCCCCCCATCATTGAAGGTAGTAGCCATTCAAAACTTCCCAATGCCATCGAAAAACCAAAGCACTGCAAGATTTCTTGGGCATGATCAACTATTACCACCATTTCCTGCCAACCATCACTGCCACCCTTGCCACCCTATATGCCTCCCTTAAGGGTAAGCTAAATGTCCAGAAGTGGGGTTCCCTTCAAGAAGCAGCTTTCTGCAACGCAGAGAAAGCGCTATCAACTGCTTCTTCTCTTACTTTTTCTATGCTATATGCACCTCTCCTTCTATCCACCTATGCCGGTGATGTTGCTATTGGTGCAGTACTCAAGCAGGTGGTCAATGGCTTGCCCAACACATTGGCCTTCTTCAGTAGGAAACTGTTTAAGGCAGAATCCAGCTACTCTACCTTCGACCGCGAATTGCTGGTGGTGCAATTGGCTCTCCGTCACTTTTGCCACTTCCTGGAAAGAACGCCATTCATCATTCGCACAGACTCCATGCCTCTGGCGCATGCCTTCACTCGACAGTCCGACGCCTCGTGGGCCTATCAATTCCGACATCTCTCTCCTGGGGCTAACTACAATTGCACCCTTCAAGATATCCCTAGGAAATTGAATCCCAGTCAAAAAACACATTGGCCACTATTCCCCTGGGATTGAAGTACAATGCCTTATAAGGAGCCCAACGAAAGGATCCAGTGTACCAAGCATTTAGGACATCCCGCCCTTCCTCCGTTGGGAAGATGTGCTCCTCGACGACTCCAACACCTCCCTCCTCTGTGATGTCAGGACTGGTAAACCTAGATCGTGGGTACCTGCTCCCATACTACGACAGATGTTTGACTTCATTCATGGCCTTTCACATCTCTCACACTGATCTAATGTATAGCTACTGAAGACGAAGTTCATTTGGCATGGCATTTCTAAGGATGCTAAGGATTGGGTCTGCGTCTGTACTTCATGCTAAACTTAAAAAGTACATTGACACATAGATTCAGGAGTGGGCACCTTTCCTCAACCTCACCGGTGGTTTGCCCACATCCATGTCGACGTAGTTTTCCCCCTACTTACATGACAAGGGCATCATTAGCTGTTTACCGTTATTAACTGCTCCACTCATAGGCTTGAAACTATTTTCATGGAAACTGCAACGTCTGCCTCAAATACATCTGCCTTACTATCAAGATGGATAATGAGATTCGGTATCCCTGAGCATATTACTTCTGACAGGGGTACCACTTCTACCTCCTGGGAGTACCCCTACATCAGACAACAACCCACAACCATGCTGCCAATGAATTGGTTGGCTTTTTTCATCACACCCTAAAAGCAGTTTTGATGTCCCACTGCAAGGCATCCAACTGGTTTACCCAGCATCCCTGGGTCCTCCTGGGACTAAGGACCACTCCTAAATACGCCCTGGATGTCTCGGCAGCTGAAATGGTATATGGAGACCCGTTGGTCGTCCCTAGCAAATCAATTCTGTTTACAACCTCGTCCGACAATCTCCAGCATCTATGTCACGTTGTGGGAGAGTTTACTACATCCCGCCAGACTTACAAGCCCCCAACTAAGCAACACATACTGACAGATCTGCATTCGGCAACGCAGTTTTTCCTGTGCAACGACATTAGCAAGCCACCGCCAACTCTCTCTTACTCAGGCCATTTCCTCATGTTCTGTTGTACACCCAAGGCTTTCTGGCAAAGAAGACTGGGTTTCCCTTGACCACCTAAAACCTGCATATCTCGTTCCAAATGGCCCGCCTACAGTACGCCTCTCTATAGCAGGGCATCCTATTTCACGTGTGTCATTTTTATGGGGGGGGAGTCATGTATCGCACATGTTTCATACACGCTCCTAAACTAAACGGTTTTGATTTTCTAACTTATCACTCGTTCTTCCCTACACTGTTATAAATCAACTTGTGTTATCTGGCAAGTTCATGCTTTTTCACATTTAAATTTTTGTGATGTTCTTGCTCGCATATCGCTGTATATAAACTCTATGATTGTTTAATAAAGTTTAGTTCCAGACTTCGTTTGCGGAGGCTAGATGATAACTGAGAGGCTATCTCAGTTATCATCTAGCCTCCGCAATCAAAAAATGAAAATTAATACAAGAAAACAGATTCTAATCTTTTCCCCGTCAAAACCACCCTTGCTGTCTCACGAGGAAATGGATAATGCATTAAGAAAACTAATCGTCCATGTAAAAGGCTACAGTATGCTACACATTATAAAATAAATTGTTCTTGTATATTCATTCAGATTGAGACTTTTTGGGTATTGTTACTGAAAAGATCAAAATGACTAAAATTGGGATAGTTTTATATATATATATATATATATATATATATATATATATATATATATATATATATATATATATATATATACATATATATACATATATATATATATATATATATATTTTTTCAAAGTGGACAGGGAAATAGGCAGTTCTAAAATTCCATTTATTATATATCCCGACGTTTCGTGATCGTCATTATCACATCTTCCAGGGCTACAAATAAGAAGTACATATACAACATTAAGAAACAGTAATAAAAGATAATATACAAATATAAAAAATATAAAAAGTAAAAATTAGTAAAAAACTAAAAATTCAAGTAAAAATATACATAAAACAGAAGTGGAACCAACCTCGCAGAAGCGCATATAAAAACTGAATGGCATCAACAATTACAGAACAAAATAAAGAAATCTATGACAAGTACAATTGAGTGGAGGAAGTTTGGGCGTTTAACGACGGAACCAGTGTTTTAATAAAAATTGACTCCAGAATAGGCAAGTCATGGTAATTAGATACCTGTCCTATAATGCTAAAATCTTTATTGTCTATATTTATTTTGCAAATTTTAGTATGATTGCGAATATTTGAATGTTCTGGATTGGATATTCTGCAACCTGTTCGAAAACTAACACCTCTATGAGAGTCAATTCTGACCTTCAACAACCTCTTGGTAGATCCTACGTAGGTCCCAGAGTTACACTTTGGGCAAATATATCGATACACTACACCAGAGGACATCAAAGGACTCAATCGATCCTTAAAGCGAAAAACCGAGCCAACTGTGAGAGGATTCTTGGGAATTAAGTTTACTACAACAGCTGGAAAATGTTGTTGTATGATTTTTGTAAACTTCTGTCTAAAGGAATCATCATGCATAAAAGGAAAACTCGCGTAAAATTTGAGCTTAGGTACTGTTGTTATTTTTGGAGTCTGAGCCAATTTATCATTTAAAAATTTGTTGAGATGCTTAAAAAATAATTTAGTCGGGAAACAGTTTTTCTTAAAATAATCACATAAGTAAAGCACTTCAGTATGAAAATATTCCCAACTAGAAGTAAGAAGGAATGCTCTGTGGAGAAGAGTAAAAACAGAGTTTAATTTAAAATTGTAAAAACAAGAGCTATAAAAATTCGAACCTAATCCAGTAAAAGTCTTTTTTCTAAAAACCGTGGTATTAAAACCTTCTCTCTCTCTAGAAACTAACACATCTAAAAAATTTAATTTATTTCCTTCCTCCTTTTCTATTGTGAACTTTATATTATTGTGCTGTGAATTAGCAAAATCCATGAAGGAGTCAGCACAGAATTCATTTCTGAATAAAGCGAAGGTGTCATCAACATATCTGACATAAAACAGTGGATGGTACCTCAAAGGGCAATTTTCGAGCATGGTCTCCTCCAGGGAGCACATAAAAATGTTAGCAAAAGTGGGTCCCAGAGGGGAACCCATAGCCATTCCATCCACTTGTTTATACAACTTGCCATTAAAAACAAAAGCGGTGTCCAGCACCGCCAACTCTAAGAGTTTCTTAAAAGACGTGCGATTAAAAGAATTAAAAGTGGCATTAGGTTCTAAAAATAATTTGTTTAAAATAATATCTATTGTTTCCTCCACAGGTACATTCGTAAATAATGACTCAACGTCAAGACTAGTCATAAAAAGATCTGAGTCCTGAGATGTTATGGCTTCCTTAAATGCATAGGAGTTACTCAGTGAAAATGAATTTTTTGTTAGAGGTTCTAGTAAGGGAATGAGGAATTTAGCTAGTTTGTAATTTGGTGTATTTAAAGAAGATAATATAGGCCTCAGTGGAATATTAGGTTTGTGAATTTTGGGCAAACCATATAGAATGCCGTATGAAGACCCCGAACAAAACAAATTTTGATAATTAGTATCACTTATAGAATTTTCATTTTTAAGTGTTTTTAAAAACCTGTTAATTTTATCCTCAGTTTTAAAGATATTATTAAAATCTGGATCCCCTAGTTTCACAAATTTAGACTCGTCATTTAAAATATTCTCCATTTTACCCACGTATTCCTCTCTCTCCAGTATTACAGTCCCTTTTCCTTTATCTGGTTTAGTAATGACAAGGTTCTCTCTTTTGGCCAGCGTTTTCAGTACGTCAAAATCAGTTCTCCTAAAAAAGGGTGTCCACCTGGTTTTAAGTTTTCGGAATGCAGTGTGCGACAGTTCAAATAGTTGAGATTGCAGGTTACCAAGATTAATGTCAAAGGGCAGAGATTTAAGCCTTTGAAATAATGACTCAAGAGGTAGAAAAAACTTGCAGTAGTTTGGTTTAAAGTTCGGAAGACAAAAATCCAACCCAAGCGATAATAGAAACTCTTCCCTTTTTGACAAAACATATTTAGAATAATTAAAAACAGTGGTTCGGTCTTTGTTAAAATTTGGAATAAAAACACCCAAGCTTCTAAGTTTCCTGTTGTGACAATCTTTTTGTCAAAAAGGGAAGAGTTTCTATTATCGCTTGGGTTGGATTTTTGTCTTCCGAACTTTAAACCAAACTACTGCAAGTTTTTTCTACCTCTTGAGTCATTATTTCAAAGGCTTAAATCTCTGCCCTTTGACATTAATCTTGGTAACCTGCAATCTCAACTATTTGAACTGTCGCACACTGCATTCCGAAAACTTAAAACCAGGTGGACACCCTTTTTTAGGAGAACTGATTTTGACGTACTGAAAACGCTGGCCAAAAGAGAGAACCTTGTCATTACTAAACCAGATAAAGGAAAAGGGACTGTAATACTGGAGAGAGAGGAATACGTGGGTAAAATGGAGAATATTTTAAATGACGAGTCTAAATTTGTGAAACTAGGGGATCCAGATTTTAATAATATCTTTAAAACTGAGGATAAAATTAACAGGTTTTTAAAAACACTTAAAAATGAAAATTCTATAAGTGATACTAATTATCAAAATTTGTTTTGTTCGGGGTCTTCATACGGCATTCTATATGGTTTGCCCAAAATTCACAAACCTAATATTCCACTGAGGCCTATATTATCTTCTTTAAATACACCAAATTACAAACTAGCTAAATTCCTCATTCCCTTACTAGAACCTCTAACAAAAAATTCATTTTCACTGAGTAACTCCTATGCATTTAAGGAAGCCATAACATCTCAGGACTCAGATCTTTTTATGACTAGTCTTGACGTTGAGTCATTATTTACGAATGTACCTGTGGAGGAAACAATAGATATTATTTTAAACAAATTATTTTTAGAACCTAATGCCACTTTTAATTCTTTTAATCGCACGTCTTTTAAGAAACTCTTAGAGTTGGCGGTGCTGGACACCGCTTTTGTTTTTAATGGCAAGTTGTATA
The DNA here is from genome assembly GCF_036898095.1 of Palaemon carinicauda. Lineage (NCBI taxonomy): Eukaryota > Metazoa > Arthropoda > Malacostraca > Decapoda > Palaemonidae > Palaemon > Palaemon carinicauda. Next base: position 51,918,573 of record NC_090759.1, read on the forward strand.
AACAAGTGGATGGAATGGCTATGGGTTCCCCTCTGGGACCCACTTTTGCTAACATTTTTATGTGCTCCCTGGAGGAGACCATGCTCGAAAATTGCCCTTTGAGGTACCATCCACTGTTTTATGTCAGATATGTTGATGACACCTTCGCTTTATTCAGAAATGAATTCTGTGCTGACTCCTTCATGGATTTTGCTAATTCACAGCACAATAATATAAAGTTCACAATAGAAAAGGAGGAAGGAAATAAATTAAATTTTTTAGATGTGTTAGTTTCTAGAGAGAGAGAAGGTTTTAATACCACGGTTTTTAGAAAAAAGACTTTTACTGGATTAGGTTCGAATTTTTATAGCTCTTGTTTTTACAATTTTAAATTAAACTCTGTTTTTACTCTTCTCCACAGAGCATTCCTTCTTACTTCTAGTTGGGAATATTTTCATACTGAAGTGCTTTACTTATGTGATTATTTTAAGAAAAACTGTTTCCCGACTAAATTATTTTTTAAGCATCTCAACAAATTTTTAAATGATAAATTGGCTCAGACTCCAAAAATAACAACAGTACCTAAGCTCAAATTTTACGCGAGTTTTCCTTTTATGCATGATGATTCCTTTAGACAGAAGTTTACAAAAATCATACAACAACATTTTCCAGCTGTTGTAGTAAACTTAATTCCCAAGAATCCTCTCACAGTTGGCTCGGTTTTTCGCTTTAAGGATCGATTGAGTCCTTTGATGTCCTCTGGTGTAGTGTATCGATATATTTGCCCAAAGTGTAACTCTGGGACCTACGTAGGATCTACCAAGAGGTTGTTGAAGGTCAGAATTGACTCTCATAGAGGTGTTAGTTTTCGAACAGGTTGCAGAATATCCAATCCAGAACATTCAAATATTCGCAATCATACTAAAATTTGCAAAATAAATATAGACAATAAAGATTTTAGCATTATAGGACAGGTATCTAATTACCATGACTTGCCTATTCTGGAGTCAATTTTTATTAAAACACTGGTTCCGTCGTTAAACGCCCAAACTTCCTCCACTCAATTGTACTTGTCATAGATTTCTTTATTTTGTTCTGTAATTGTTGATGCCATTCAGTTTTTATATGCGCTTCTGCGAGGTTGGTTCCACTTCTGTTTTATGTATATTTTTACTTGAATTTTTAGTTTTTTACTAATTTTTACTTTTTATATTTTTTATATTTGTATATTATCTTTTATTACTGTTTCTTAATGTTGTATATGTACTTCTTATTTGTAGCCCTGGAAGATGTGATAATGACGATCACGAAACGTCGGGATATATAATAAATGGAATTTTAGAACTGCCTATTTCCCTGTCCACTTTGAAAAAATGCAAATTACTGGCTGCCGCCACCTACTCTGAAGATATATATATATATATATATATATATATATATATATATATATATATATATATATATATATACACACATAAATATATATAAGTGTATGTACTGTGTATATATATATATATATATATATATATATATATATATATATATATATATATATATATATATATATATATATATATATATATATATATATATAAATGTATGTGTGCATGTATGCGCAAGAAATTCCAGTTTACGGCGACCAAAGCATTTGTAAGTTCTATACGATTTTGTAAATATTTCTGTTATATATCTGTTAAAGCAAAACTACGTACATTCGAGTTAGGGTTCGCGTTCACGGAAATCTATATTTTTTCCGGAAAAAAAATCTGCAAAGATATTCCATTTATTTACAATAGTAATAACAAAGACCTCTGGGCTGTACTGATGCGTTGCAAAATGTTCTGCGTATCCGGCAGAAATTGCTGGGAATACGAGGGTAAGCAGTCAGAATCACAATTTCAAATGGACTTGCATCCTGCAGAATGCAAAGCCCTGCAACATGGGTTTTAGAATTCTTCGTCTACCCTCATTTTCTTTTATAGATTACGTTAGTCCCCCACCCTTTTTTTTTTTTTTTTTTTTTTTTTTAATAGAATTTTTTACTTTTCTTCCTCTCTTATCAATGTTCAGCATGATTTATCATCTATATCTAAAATGGTTCAATGTTTTATATCAGATTTTTTTATTTGGTCAGGAATGTATAATACCACACCAACTTGCTTATTTTGTATTATTGGATAGTTATGTGCCCAACATTATTCCATGATTCCTGTGTAAAACTACAGTATACTTATAATAGAATTACGCTAAGTAATCTTGACAGTTATAAGTGCTGTGGTCAACATAATACCATAACTAGACGATTATATTGTGCATAATTTGATTAATACCAGATAAATTTCCTAGAATATATATCATACTTTCAAAAATATTTTTCCTTATGGATTCAAAGTCACAATATCTAAGGAGTTCCCGTGTGTCATATGTATGCCTTATGTTCTTTTTCATTTAATACGAATAAATTCGGTTGCTTCGAACCATGAACCATTATTAATATGACCCCTTAGGGTAGATCAAGTCAATTAATCTTTTCTAGAACTGGACCTTTATTTTATTTCCAATATAGACTTATTTTTATTACTTTCTTATTAAAAGGGCTTTCTTTATGATAGATGTTGAAACCCTATTATTAATCTCATTATAGAGCATAAGACTATTTAACTTTGTAAGATATCAAAGAACACTATGACTGAAGACTTTTCTATTTACAGGCAAGACATTTATTTTTTCATACTCTTAGTTCCCCGAAGAGTAATCCAGGAAAAGTAATTTGCATTAGGACTTTTGAAAATTCAACAAAACCTTGAAAGTTTTATAAAACTCTATAAATTCTTTTAGCTCATAATTTTTTTATATTTGTGCCAATACTTGGGAACTCATTAGCAAAACTTATAAAAGGGTTCAGACTTTTATTATTACATGGGTCTGATGGTTCAGAAAAGTGTAGAAGAGGTCCTACAAAAAGGTCTACGTTACCAAATGGGGCATCTACTTGTGAAGATTTTCTATTGCTAAAATACCATGCAAAATATTTGTAATAAACTTTCGTCATATGGTTGTGTCCCTTTCTTTATATACATACACACACACACTCACATACATACTTATATATATATATATATATATATATATATATATATATATATATATATATATATATATATATATATATATATATATATATACATCAACCTTTCTATCTCATCCACAGCTGACTAATAGGTACCGATTTTTCTTAAAAATCATGTACGAAAATTCATTCATATATACACTACAAAACACTTGAAATTTAGCAATGATGAAAATAAAAAAAGAAATAATAAAAAAAAAAAACTGAATTCCAAAGAGCGATTACGAACCATTCTCCCAGAGCCAATGGAAAGTCCCCTGTGATGGTGCCGAGAGAGGGTTGTGAACTCAAAGGCAGGAAGCAATCAACTGAGTTGTTTATTAAGGAACACTCTCCTTTATATACAAAACCTCAAGGCAACAGGACATAACCTGTTCGAGAGACAGACAATGTTACAGAGCAAAACCGGAGACATGATCATTCAGGTTCTTTTTAGTGCGAGGGAATAGCGCAGATACAAGCATAATATATACAAAATAATTATGTACAATTGTGTGACACACGGTTGGTACATGGCTCCCCCCCTAAAAATTACATACTGTACATGTTAAATAGGGCGCCCTGATCTAGAGAGGCGAACTGTAGGCGGGTCATCTGGCAGAAGATAAGCAGGTTTTAGACGATCAATGGAGACCCAGTCTTCTTTGCCACGAATGTTTAGGAGGAATGCTTTCGGACTGCGTCGGATCACAAGGAAAGGGCCCGTGTAAGGGGACGTTAGTGGTGGCTTGCTGGTGTCGTTGCGCAGGAGGACGTGCGTTGCAGAGTGCAAGTCCGTTGGTATGTGATGCTTCACTGGGGGCTTGTAAGTCTGGCGGCACGGAGTAAATTTTCCCACGACGTGACGTATGCGCTGGAGATCGTCGGAGGAGGTTGTAGAAGGAAAAAATTCGGCAGGGACGACCAACGGGTCGCCATACACCATTTCAGCTGCCGAGACGTCGAGGGCGTCTTTAGGAGTGGTCCTTAGTCCAAGGAGGACCCAGGGAAGCTGAGTAAACCAGTTGCAATTCTTGCAGCGGGACATCAAAGCTGCTTTGAGGGTGTGATGAAAACGTTCAACCATTCCATTGGCAGCGGGGTTGTAGGACGTTGTCTGATGTAGGGTGATGCCCAGGAGATTCGCTAATGACGTCCACAATTGAGAGGTGAAAGTGGTTCCCCTGTCAGAAGTAATATGCTCAGGGATACCGAATCTTGAAATCCATCCAGAGAGTAAGGCAGATGTACATGAGGCGGACATTGCAGTTTCCATGGGAATGGCTTCCGGCCAACGAGTGGAGCGGTCGATGACGGTAAACAGGTAACGATGTCCTTGTGATGTGGGTAGGGGGCCTACAACGTCGACGTGAATGTGTGCGAAACGACGCTGAGGTTGAGGAAGGTGCCCACTCCTGAATCCGTGTGTCGATGTACTTTGGAAGTTTGGCAAGAAGTATAGGCGCGGACCCAATCCTTAGCATCCTTAGAAATGCCGTGCCAAATGAACTTTGCCTTCAGCAGCTGTGCAGTAGAACGGCACGAGGGATGTGAAAGGCCGTGAATGAAATCAAACACCTGTCGGCGCATGGGAGCAGGAATCCAAGGTCGCGGTCTACCAGTACTGACGTCACAGAGGAGGGTGGTGTTGGAGTCTTCGAGGGGAAAGTCTTCCCAACAGAGGGACGTGCAGGATGTCCTACAAGCTTGATACTCAGGATCCTGTCGTTGGGCTTCAGCCAGGGCGTTGTAATCCAATCCCAGTTGAACGGCAGCCAACGTGTTTCTTGACAGGGCATCGGCAACGGGATTCATTTTCCCAGGGACGTATTGGAGGGTGCAATTGTATTCAGCCACGGCGGAGAGATGTCGGCGTTGACGGGCGGACCAGGCGTCAGACTGTCGAGTGAAGGCGTGCACCAGAGGCATGTGGTCTGTGCAAATGACGAAGGTCGTACCTTCTAAGAAATGGCGAAAGTGACGGACAGCCAAGTGCACCGCCAGCAATTCTCGATCGAAGGTAGAATAACCCGATTCTGCCTTGGACAGTTTTCTGCTGAAGAAGGCCAATGGGCAGGGCGAGCCTTTGACCACCTGCTCGAGTACTGCACCAATAGCGACGTCGCTGGCATCGGTGGAGAGAAGGAGAGGGGCGTGTGGGATAGGAAAAGTGAGAGCCGCAGCAGTTGATAGGGCCTTCTTTGCATTGCAGAAGACTGCTTCTTGAAGGGGACCCCACTTCAGGTCCTTCGGCTTGCCCTTGAGGGAGGCGTAGAGGGGAGCAAGAGTGGCGGCAATGGCTGGCAGAAAACGGTGATAATAGTTGATCATGCCCAAGAATTCCTGCAGAGCTTTGATGGTCGGGGGCACAGGGAAGTTCTGAACGGCTGCTACCTTCTCAGGGAGGGGGTGGACACCTTCAGGAGTGATGCGGTGCCCTAAGAACGACACTTCATTGGCGCCAAAGGTACACTTGTCGTACCGGGCTACAAGGCCGTTTTGTTGCAGGCGGTCGAGCACGATGCGCAGGTAACGGAGGTGTTCCTCTTTTGAGGAGGAGAACACAATTATGTCGTCCACATAACATACACAGAAAGGGAGATCCACTAAGATGCCATCCATGAGACGTTGAAACGTGGCCCCAGCATTACGAAGGCCAAAACAGGAGTAATTGAAGGTGTATGTACGAAACGGAGTGATGATGGCAGTCTTGGGGATGTCTTCTGGGTTCATAGGCACCTGATAATACCCCTTCAGGAGATCGAGCATAGAGAAAACCTTTGCTTTGTGCAGGTAGGAGGTCACGTCGGCAATGTTTGGGAGGGGGTAGTGATCCGGTTCTGTTTGCATGTTCAGGCGCCTGTAATCCCCGCAAGGACGGAGGGAGCCGTCTTTCTTCAGAACGATGTGTAAGGGTGACGACCATGGGCTGGAGGCCTTTTGGCAAAGGCCCATTTCCTCCATTTCGGCGAACGTCTGTGTGGCGGCTGCCAATCGTTCCGGTGCCAGACTTCTTAATTTTGCGAAGACTGGGGGTCCCGTCGTCTTGATATGGTGATAAATACCGTGCTTGGCAGGAACCGTGGGCGTTTGGCGAAGTTCTGGACGGAAAACTTCCGGGTACGACGTGAGGAGGTGGGCGTAAGCATCCGTGGGTGCGCTCATGTGGAGAGCGAGGTTAGAGGGGGTGGGTTGAAGAGGTGTCGACAAGTACGAGTCTGCGTTGACCAATCGTCGGTGGGCGACATCGACCAGAAGGTGGAAATGAGAGAGGAAATCCGCACCAAGGATTGGCATGGTGACGTCAGCAACGAGAAACTTCCAATTGAATTTACCGTTTCCGAACGATAATGTGAGGTTCTCGTAACCGTAGGTGGGTATCGCAGATCCCTTGGCAGCTACCAAGCGGACGTCGGCAGATGTAGACAGACTACGTCGTGTCTTGAAGAGTTTCCTTGGCAAAAGAGAACGACAAGCACCCGTGTCTACCAAAAATCGCACGCCCGTTCCTGCATCCTGTAAAAAGAAAAGATTAGAAACACGGGAGGCCACCGCCACGAGCGATGGCCTACTTACACGTTTTTTGGCCACTGACAATCCTCGGCACATTTCTTCGCAGTTGCCCCGAATCTGAAGTGGTAGTAGCAAAACTGCGGCGGATGGGAGGTAGTAAGTGGCTGTAGAAGTCGTTTGTTGGGGCACGAGCGATTGGTGGGTGGTGGGCGGCTTTGTCTCTGCTTCGGCACGTCACGGTGTGGGCGTGTATGTCCTACGGCATTCATGTCAGCTTCAGTTGACGTTGAATAGGCATCCTCTTCGTCAGGGGTGGAGGCGTTGATGGAGGTCTTGAAGTGGCTGTCCATAAGGGCGTCGGCTTTGGTCATCAAGTCCTTTATGGGTAAACTATCGACATCGGGTATGGCAGCGCGTATAGGTCCGGGTAGACGGCGTATCCAAAGGGCACAAAGTAGGTTCACCTCACGAGGAGAGCCGTCTGCGGCAGGTTGAAGGTGAGCGATACTGATCATTTCCCTGAGGGCAAGCGAAGCCCTTTGGTCCCCCAACGGTTGTTGCGAGAGCTAAAAAAGCTTTGCTACACGGGCGGCTGGCGACGGCGAGTACTGCTGCAGAAGGTAGGTTTTGAGGGCGTCATACGCTATTGGCGTGTCTCCTTGTTCACAAAGCCAGTCGGATATTTCCGGGAAGGTGTCCTCGGGTATCGCCGCGAGAACATAATCTGCTTTGGTGGTTGAGCGAGTCACGCCGTTGATGTGAAACTGGACTTCTGCGCGCTGAAACCAAGCAAATGCCTCTCCTCTGGCGAACGGTGAAAGTTTCAATGGGGCGGCCGCAGCGCCAACTGCTGTAGTAGAGTCCGTCATAGTACCAACGATGGAGGGGCGAGGGAGGTGGTGGTGGAAGGCAGTGGGAGCGAGTCGACTTCCGGGGTCACCAATGTGACGGTGCCGAGAGAGGGTTGAGAACTCAAAGGCAGGATGCAATCAACTGAGTTGTTTATTAAGGAACACTCTCCATTATATACAAAACCTCAAGGCAACAGGACATAACCTGTTCGAGAGACAGACAATGTTACAGAGCAAAACCGGAGACATGATCATTCAGGTTCTTTTTAGTGCGAGGGAAGAGCGCAGATACAAGCATAATATATACAAAATAATTATGTACAATTGTGTGACACACGGTTGGTACACCCCTCCCATGCCCTGAGATTTCTTTTTTTAAAGACAAGGGAAATTACCTCATACGTCTCTTAGTCAAATAAACAAGGGTGATTAGAGTTGAACGTACATAATGTTATCATTTTGTGATATTCTCAAAGAACATTATTGAGAAAAAACTCTACATTACATAATAAAGTTATCAAATTACCAGTACTTTTATGAAAATTATAGCTTAATTATTCCATTATCGAATATAATATTCAAACATGATATAAATTATCAATTAACACTTGAATGGTTTCTCATTACTCTATTGTATACTAAAATGCTTTTTGTCAGGGATTTTATATAATCAAATGTAACAAAAGTGTTGTATGTATTTAGAGCCTCTTTTAAACATATTTTCAATGGTATCATAATTTCGTTTATAGTTTTAAGTAGTTAGCTTCAAGTTTGCTTGCTCTGGTGTTGGCATTTCCCTCATCACGGTACCTCACACCGGTGAGTGTAGGAAATACTAGTTTTAAAAAATCCAGGGTTCGTTTTGCCCTAGGTCTCTTACATATATGATAAAATAATGTTGGGTAGAGTTGAACAGTTTCTAATTCATCATTAAATAACTTTAGACTCTTTAAAATCTATTTCTTAATAAATAAATAATAAATGTATCAGATTAGTAGGAATTTAGCATTCTTTCAAATTTCATATCTTTTTAGACATGAAATTCTACACTGTCTAGAAATGTATATAATTTATTATTTCAAAATAAAAACAAAACTAAATTACATCAATTTCATCATTTAAGAGAGAGAGAGAGAGAGAGAGAGAGAGAGAGAGAGAGAGAGAGAGAGAGAGAGAGAGAGAGAGAGAGAGAGAGAGAAAACTGGAATTGATTTTATGTCTACATCAAATATCACATAATTTTTATCACGTTCTATCAAATATTACAAATACATATACGTAATATCATTAAGGCCTCCTTTAATATCTTTATTGGTAATATCTTTATATGACTTGATATTACGTTAGCATGACATGACGCAGTTAGGGCTGAACAGTTTGCAGGCGTCGGCGGTAATGTTATTGCTCATTTTGTTTGTTCATTACTGCCTTATTATCATTATTTTCCTAGACACCGTTATGTTCATACCAGAGCGCTAAAAATTATACTTATATTTCATATAATGAACAGTTTAGCACTGCACATTAAAAGGCATACGTGCATATGAGAGAGAGAGAGAGAGAGAGAGAGAGAGAGAGAGAGAGAGAGAGAGAGAGAGAGAGAGAGAGAGAGAGAGAGAGAGAGGATGTTATTATTGCTACTATAATTGTAATGAACTGCACAATATTATTATTTCAGTAAAGTATGTAGCATTTATGTTATTCATTATACAACCAAAGTACATTTATATGGCTTAAGTGCATGTTATAAGTTATATAGGCAAACATCCACAGAAGTCAGCGACTCAAAATTCCTTATTAACGGGAGGAGTTTGAACACAATACCCTTATTTAAGGAAGGATACCTGAGTGGGGATACCTTAACGTGGTGAAGGGGTTTCTGTATCGCCATGATCAGCAAAGTTGTACTAGTCAGGGAAGCGCATACTAGCTTGATTAGCTGTGAGCGACCAGTCTAAAGCCTCCGACCCTCACCAACCGGCTGTGGCCAGCATGGTGATAAAAAGTGGCCAAACCCAAGATAGGAAAAAGGACATTCCCGAGGCTTTTGTCCTACAGTGGACTGGACACAACTGCATTTGTTGTTGTGTACATACACAACACAAACACACACATATATATATATATATATATATAAATATATATATATATATATATATATATATATATATATATATATATATATATATATATATATATATATAAATTTGATGATGGATGGATAGATAAATGCATATTAATATAGTTAGATAAACTGGTAATATATATATATATATATATATATATATATATATATATATATATATATATATATATATATATATATATATATATACACGCGCGTGTGTGCGGGCGCGCGCAATAAATCACAGGAAAAAAAGAGAAAGTGCCTCATGAATCCTTGTCGGTTCCGTCTCACATCATCATCAAAAGAACTCATCTATAGATAGTGAATTTCACAACTTATATGGAAGAGTGAGAGTAAGAGCATACATACAAACATTTGTACAACAACCCAAACCATCAGAGAAAGAAAGTACATGCCTGGGCCTTCGAGGGATATGCTCATATCCCATCAAGCAGTTAGGCATATACATATAATTACATGTATACATATAAACAGACGCATACACAACCTTATACATACCTGCTCACGTATGTCTACATGCATATACACGTCTATGCACATATATAACTGTACACACACATATATATATACATATTCCTTCACCCTAGCACAGTGGCTCCCAACCTTATTTCTGTCATTTCCCCCTGCACCCAGTTCAACCATCCAGATTTCCCCCTTCATGACCCGCCCAGCCCTCATGCCCACTCGCCTGCCTCAGGAATGGGCATGACACTCCAATTCTCCCCTTGAATATCATGTCAGTGAGAACTGATATGATCATATCGCAATTGAATGGCTAACAACAAATTGCCACACGTACTATGAGGACATTTTCCGCTTGTTTTAGTTAGTAGGTAGTGTAATTATTTCCTCCTTGTAAGCTTCAAATTTCCCCCCAGGGGGAAATTTCCCCAAGGTTGGGAACCACTGATCTAGCACATATTTTCTACACAAATAAATCTATATAAAATCCACGTATGAGAAACATTAAATCATATGTACATTTGCATTTATAATTATGCATACATATGTACCAATACAAATGAGAAACATTAATATTACACAAACATAAACATTAAGAGGTACATTATTCCTAGGATAGAAACCCGTTATCATAAATTCAGGGCTGCTTAAGAAATTAAATGTTTAGAAATTCATGAAGGCTTGCAGATCTCTTTGCATATAGGCTAACTACATTGGGTGTGTATATTCCATGACCTATATTCGAGTTATTATGAAAACTTTTATGAAACTAGACATTGACATTCTTGTAAGTTCCTTTTTAGAATGAACCAATTTATTTGCACATGGCCAATCAATAATGCGATTTTAATCTTAAAGATGAATAAAACATTCCGTTATTGGCTCGAGCATATCATACACTTTTATTGTGATGTTCATTTATTTTATCAAGAACTGTACCTATTCATAAACTCATTTTTAAATACATCTAACCATAACTATATTCAATCCAATAAGAGACAAAGTTGACGTAGGCGAGAACGAAGGGAGTTTCGGTTAAATAAAGACTTACTGAAATAACAGCAAAGACTACGTAACTCATCTCCTCATCCAAATATTGGTAGCATATGAATCAGCGACTTTAATAGGCAACCTTATCCACATGGTTGGAGTTCTCTTGCAGAAAGAAAATGTGCACGTATGATGACATACACTTGGTAAATTTAAATTTTCTTATCACTAATACTTCAAAAAGGAACTTGCATTTATATATATATATATATACATACACACACACACATATATATATACATATATATATATATATATATATATATATATATATATATATATATATATATATATATATATATATATATATATATATATATGATACCTTGTGTGAGCAACGTATCATTCGTGTCCAATTAAAATTAGTAAGACAGGTAAAGACAGCAGGAAAAGAAAAGAAAAAAAAAATGATGCATATGAAAGAAAAAACATTGCAAGAAGCAGTTTCCGAACGATTCTAATGACTTTAACAACAACACACTTTAAATCAATAAAAATAAAAGAATGATTAAGAGTAACTAATAACTGTCATGAATAAACCATTCAAAATTTGAAAGGTATAAAAAGGTAATGTATGGAACTATGCAGAAACGATCATTGCCATAAAAAATAACAGTAGACACACACACACACACACACACACACTCTCTCTCTCTCTCTCTCTCTCTCTCTCTCTCTCTCTCTCTCTCTCTCTCTCTCTCTCTCTCTCTCTCTCTCTGGCAATAATCCAACAACTTTTACTCTTCTTCCCGAGGAGTTAATCCAATGTTTATGCATCCCAATACTTCTAGCTATTCTTCTCTCTCTCTCTCTCTCTCTCTCTCTCTCTCTCTCTCTCTCTCTCTCTCTCTCTCTCTCTCACTTTTAGAGAGAGAGAGAGAGAGAGAGAGATTGTCAAAGTTATTACCCAAGCATGCCGCAGTAAAGCGCAAGACTACGTAGGTCATTTCAAAATTTTTGATTGTTCGGACACGTGCAATAACTTTATAGCATTGGAAAACCCGTTGCGAGTTGAAACATTGCATTGTTAATACTTTTTCTTGACCTTCCATAACTATTTTAGTCAGCTTTTAATCGAGGCTGCCATATGGCTGTAATGTTTTTTATTTGAATAATAATAATAATAATAATAATAATAATAATAATAATAATAATAATAATAATAATAATAATAATAATATTTTAAACACTTTATTTTAGTGACGTACGCATAGAAAGCGTTTCCTTTTCGGTGTTAATCAGATATCCTTATCTAAGACCAGTGCAGGATTTCTGCAGTTCTTAAAGTTGTTTACGAGGTAAGACTAAGGTGGCAAATCGTATAAAAAGCATTCAAGATGGTATAATGCGAACTAAAAGTTGGTCATAAAATTTCTATGAATTTTTGTGTGGAGCTCAGCACGCCCAAGAGACCATTAAAGGTTTAAATTCCAATTATGAGTATCAGAAGTAAGGGTCAGTTCATCGAATTTGTTGCACAATTTCTTAGACACAGCAATACATACAGTACATATGAATAGAGTACAATGGGCCAAACCAAGCCAAACTAGGACTTGGGAGGTTTGAAAGGATTAATGGCCACCAAGTACGGAAAGACAATGGCTGCTGATGACTTAGCAGATGGACTTAAAGGCTTCCCCAAACGCCCCTTCCTTCTAACCTCACAAGGATGGTGAGGTTGCAGCGACCAAAGGAACTAACGAGTTTGCACGGGACTCCAACCCCAGTCTGGCAATCACCAGATAAGACGCTATCACCAGACCACCACAACCCGAAGGACCAGGCAATGACGGCTAATGACATCCGGTGGACCTATAGGCCACCCAAACCTGCCTTCTTTCCCTACAAGGATGGCAAAGCTGTGAAGAACTATGAGCGGGGATTGAAATTGAACCTAATGGTTTCCGAATATGGAGCGGATTTATGATGATTATGTTCTTAGTGAAGAAGTTAACTAAGGAAAGAATGTCAAGAGAAAGCAATTCGATCCAACAACAGACACCACTTAAGATCCAGTCCATCAGATAGTGCATTATTTAGAAAAAAAAAAAAGAATTGATAGGCCTATGCGGATAAATTAAGTGTAATTTACCACAAAACCAAGACACATTGTAAATCAGTACTCGGAGAATAGATTACAATATAGTACCAGTTGTTGAGTTTCCCATTTATATGACTGAATTTCACCCAACAGTTTACTAGTATTAGAGCGGTATATTTCTTAATACGGTAAGATTTCATATTTCAAGATTGCAAACATGTACACTATCTCTCCAAAACTATTAAAATAAGTGTATGAATGTAATTTATTTGTATTTCTAAGTTTCCTAAATTAGAAACGTTAGCCAACGAAAACAATTCAAGCAATATTTCGTACTTGTAAACAAACAGGAAACTGATTTTTTGCACATTGTCTTTCTCTTGCTATAAAAAATTGTTCCTTCCCATTATACTCACAAAGGCAGTGTAAGAATACTCACATACAGTTTCATTCCCTCTAGATTCTTCGAGTGAAAGACCACTTTCTCAT
>NC_090759.1:51939715-51942215 GCF_036898095.1 Palaemon carinicauda
AAATGTGATGCTAATTATTCTTCTCATTTCATCTGTAAATGGAAAAAAGTATTCTCCCACAAGTTCTCCCTATGTCATTAACCTCGCTGATAAAACCTCAAATAAGAAATCAAGAACTAAAATGGATATTTTCCTCTGTCATCGGGCATCACAATTCTTACGTTTTCAATCAAGTGACAATATCAAAGGGAATTACGGATTTAATATCATACGATGAATAGATTCAACAAAAAGATGGGGAAGGGAGGAGGGGGGACCATTGATCTCAACCTCTTTGCAGGGGACCTTCCAGGATGCGTTTCCTTTCCGAAAGATTACAGAAATATGGCTTCCTCCCTCATAAAGGATCTTTACCTCGTATTAATCTTATGAGATCTGTCGATCCAATCCACCAGCCTCCCTTGCGCGTCTTCCGGCCTTGGGGTCCATACACCCCCAATCTTAACACCCCCACTTCAAATATCTCTCTCTCTCTCTCTCTCTCTCTCTCTCTCTCTCTCTCTCTCCTCTCTCTCTCTCTCTCTCTCTCTCTCTGTCTGTCTTACGCGGCCCAAAATCGAGGATCCAACAGTCGATACACATCAAGTTAGGAAGATACTCTTCATTTCTTTCAAGATTCACTATACCTATAATCACAAAAAGCAGTTGGTCACATAACTATAATCGTAGGTCAAATTTTGTGGTTCCATATGGATTGGGTAGACACAAGTGTTTGTAGAAAAGGGAATTAAGATATATACCCTCAATTAAATAAGAGATGTATACCTTACCCTAAACTTGGTGAAAACTATTCCAAATATTTTTTCATCTCTCTCTCTCTCTCTCTCTCTCTCTCTCCTCCTCTCTCTCTCTCTCTCTCTCTCTCTTACGCGGCCCTAATATCGAGGATCCAACAGACGATCCACATCAAGATAGGAAGATACTCTTTATTTCTTTCAAGATTCACTGTACCTATAATCACATAAATCAGTTGGTCACATAACTATAATCGTAGGTCAAATTTTGTGGTTCCATATGGCATTGGGTAGACACAAGTCTATGTAGAAAAGGGAATTAAGATTATACCTCTCAATAAAATATGGGAGTATCAATTGTTCTGTATTCCTTACCCTAAGTTGGTGAAAACTATTCCAAATATTTTCTCTCTCTCTCTCTCTCTCTCTCTCTCTCTCTCTCTCCTCTCTCTCTCTCTCTCTCTCTTCTCTTATTACTCCTTAAAGCAGCCAATTGGATTCACCGACACGTCGGAAAGGTAATGCGAAAATCGGGTGCAGATGTCACGGGAATTTTGAATCACTTTAGGAGCTCATGAAGCGAGACGCGAAATTTCAAAACATATATGCCAATTGAGTAAGCATTCTCTCTCTCTCTCTCTCTCTCTCTCTCTCTCTCTCTCTCTCTCTCTCTCTCTCTCTCTCTCTCTCTCTCTCTCTCTCTCTCTCTCTCTCTCTCTCTAACATGTTTGACAATGTAAGATTCTCTCCACACTTTTTTTCATTGCAAGGGATTGGAATATATGATATTTCTCTCTATCTTTTCCTTAATATCAGTACCACTTACGTATTACACAGACTTGCTAATCATCCTTATGACTAAATATGCGGCCGCCTTCGATTACAGAAATTAGTCATTCGCGACATTACTCATGGCGGTAGTTATTAACGTAGGAGTAACAAGACATTCAGTAACTTACTGTAAAATGTATTTACCTTCGTTGAGAGCTTCATTGGTATTTGAAGAACCAAATAAAATTCCGCCTTCCTCCCTTTCTCATTATTAAATTCAAACTCAAGCAGAATCCAGGACAAAATCTCCATGTCCGTAGCACTTATAATCGAATCCTTATTATAAAGGAATAAAATACAGATTTTCTTTCTTTCTCTCTTGTGAATAATTGGAAAGGGTATAAATATTTTTTACAGAACATGCAAATCTATTCTCTTCAAAGAGATAATGACGCCAATTTTCTGTCTCTTTTTCTCTCTTAATTTACTATTTCAAGGGAGTATCCTGATATTTCAATATGGTTAATCAATCTATTCTATCTAAATTTGTTCGTTGTTGTTTGGATAATCTCTTAATTCTTTCATTCAATTTGGATGACTCAATTCATATCTCGAATGTAACAAGGGATATGCCAAGTGTCTCCGGTCTTTGCATCTCTTCTGACAGGTGTGAGACACAAGAGCTGAATTTCTGATTCGTTGCTTTTCAATCTGGAGGAAATCCTTTACGAGTAGTTTATAAAAATGTTTGCCTCAAGATCAATGAATATAACAAAAAAAAATCATTAATTTGATCTTAATTAAGTAAAAAATACACTATTTCATTGCAGCATCGTATGTAAAAAACCCGAGTAAATTACATTTTTACTCTGAAAAGTAATACACATATGCAATAATTTTTAGGATGATTAATAAAACTTAATTTTATTTAAGACAAAGGGAAATTTATGTAGCTTTTGAACTCTCTCTCTCTCTCCTCTCTCTCTCCTCTCTCT
>NC_090759.1:51949715-51962215 GCF_036898095.1 Palaemon carinicauda
ATTGCATAACTAAACAAAAGGGTTGTGACAGGCTTCACCTTTAATACCAATAAATATATAAAACCTAGCCTATTCATTTACAATTTGCATGTAAATCTATTAATAAAGAAATCAAGGGTTTTTGGAGGTGTCAGGTGTGGTTACTTTGTAAATAGGGCAGGCAGTCGCATCCTCTCAGGATGGTTTAAGAAATCCTTTCACCGGGCACCTCAACATTCGCTTGTTGGTTTTAAGTGCCACGCCCTGGTACAAAATTTCACATTCCTTGTTGGCATAAGACTGTGGGCCTTACCTGGAAAGATCGGCTTCCACACGCAGAGATTATAAAACGAACAGTATGAATACACAAGCATGGAAGTCAACTACATTGGATTAGCCACGTGATCTGTATCCCTGAAAAACGGCTTCCTAAAAAAGAAAAATATACTATGGCTGTCGAAGAGATACAAAGACCAGGCTAAGTTAACCTTAGAGAAACGCAAAAATTCCACCATCCCGGCAACTCTGAATACTTATTTAATGTGCGCGACCGGTGGTTTAAGTATGGTCTGGTAGTCCGAGATTGGCCTAATGAGTTACATCAATGCACATACACAGAGTCAGTATTCACACTACATTTAAGGACCATTGAGGAACTTTGAATATTTCCATCGATATAGGATGGACAGTTTGCTATTAGATTAGATAACAGACTAGACATATCACATCGTTTTGAGGAAGACTAATTATCAAATCATACTGTATGAATTAAAGTTTCCAATAAAATCGTTATTTTTCTTTCCTATTATGAGGAGAGTATTAACTTAAGCCATAAAATATAGCATTTAATATGCATTCTGTCATGGTTAAATTCATGAAGTTAGGGATTTACCTCTCACCACGAGAGATCATGGAAATTTCTTTATTTACAGACATTCATCTCCATCTCATTAAAGGAGATCATCAAATGGATGTTTTTGGGCTATACAAGTATCAAGCCTCCATGGCTCCTTACAAACGCTCAATGTATCATGAATAAATACTGTAAGTCAGAACTACAGATCCACTTAATTTTTCCAATGCCCATTCCCCTATCCCTTCCTATCTCTATTTCTTTCCAATCACTTAAAAATATGTTCCCTTTCCTTCTCTGTGAACGCATCCTAATTCCTTCCTGTCATTTCCTATCCCATTAACTTCCCTTTTTCTACTATCAAACTGATTCCCATTCCATGTTATCATTTCCCAGTCCATTACCTTCCTCTCTCATCCCCACACTTTCTTTACCCATCCATCACGCCCATTCCATCTTCAGAGCCACAATTTCTTGCGACCAAGAAACTTGACACAGCGACTCTTCGAATAAAGCTTCTCTTGTCATCCCGAATGTGACTCTTGACGGATTGGGAGCATTACTCCGATCCCCCACCAGGACAAAACATCCCATAAAAAGGAAAGTTTCATTACGAAAGCCTGGTTGTAAAGAGACAGGGTTGATGATGGCTGCAGAACTCATTCATTCGCCGTAGAGATTTTGCCCCTCGTTGCGAATGCGTGGTCGTTATGGCGTAAGTACCGAATCTCTTATAGAGAGAAAGACGAAAAAAAAATATGTGAGAGGATGGGGAGTTTCGGTTTGAGCTGTTCTATGTTATAGGAATATTTCGGTGTTGGGACGCGTATACATATCTGCTGTGCATATATGTCTGCCTGTATGTATGTCTATATATATATATATATATATATATATATATATATATATATATATATATATATATATATATACATACATACATACATACATACATACATACAGAAGTGTATCCGAACCGTCAGAAATTGCTGAACCAACAGGTTGTAGTTATGAAAAGGGAGAGGTGTGCGAAGGGTTGAATCTTTGAGTGCGCGTGCACACGCATATCAAAGTATTTAGACGACATTTCTGACGGTTCGGATACACTACTGAATGTACGTATGTATGTATGTGTGTATGTATGCATGTATGTGTGTATAGTATACATATATATATATATATATATATATATATATATATATATATATATATATGTGTGTGTGTGTGTGTGTGTGTGTGTGTGTGTATGTGTGTGTGTACGTGTAAGCTTGTTACTTAAATAAATTCACTGTTCCCAAGTATACACAAAGTTTATGTAGGAAAGATAAGCTACTAAAAGTTAATCCTACTTGGAATCAATTTAATAAATTTGAACTTGAGCTCAAAGAGAATTCAGACCATGTTGAAGATGACGGTTTTAAATTTTTTTGACTTTGACCTTTGACTATGGATATGATTTATGATATATCTTTTCTTGCGATGATGTCGCTGATTGCGATCTCTGAAATTACACACGTGTTCACTCTCTACTGTTTGGACATTTATAAAGTCTATCTACCTAGGTAATTTAAGAAAGTATGTGAGAAGTTATCATAAAACTGCTAACGTATTTCAGTAACGAATTATATATCATGAAAACAAAATCAATAAACACATTCTATTCACGCTGCACAATATACACAAATATACAAATCTTACTTGAGCTACATCAAGCCGTTTAAAAAACGAAATAAATCTTTCCAAATAAACAAAACCTTTTATTTTTTCCTCGTCACTCAGCTTTGTACCAAATACCTTAAACAAAAAGGATTAGTTTTATGATGTATTAGGACATGTTCACCAGTAAGGCTTTGGATTTATGACTGAGAGTAACTACCATTTCTAATGCGTAATCTCTTATATACTTTTTGCTCAAATTGTTTTTGACATAAAATCAATCGTTAATTATTGGGTATTTAAGTAGATTATCTGTTGGAAATCCAAATAGGGTTTCTCATTTATGAGCTTTAATATGTATTTGCCTTTTTATTCATCTATATTTATTGAATATCGCAATTTTGATGTAACAATAAGTTTCCCTAAACACACATAAAGCAAAATTACAAAGCCAATATCTGTAGATTTTGTGCAACTGCTCTTATAATCAAATGATTTCTTCAAGTGTCCCAGCTATGAGGTCATTTTCGCATGGAGAATTTCATATTTGGCTCGTCAGGTAATACTAGGCTAATATATACAACAATAGACGCTGATCGTTTGAAATTAATAATGTTTTTCATGAATTTTGTATTTAAACATTTGAAGCAAGAATATCTCTCTCAAGTAATTATAATTATAATATTTATAATTATAATTATATTTAAGAGTTATTTACATGAATTACAAGCACCATCGACCATTTAAACTAAAACAACAGATTACATTATTTTCCTCACCAAACACTGTCATTTTTAAGAAAAATGATGTTTGAAATTTTTTCTGCAAATTATTATTTTGTGAAAGACTTTGCTTCAAAAATAAAAATAAAAACGTTACTGAATAAAAAATAAATATCGTCCCAAATATATACAGTATAGATGTTTTGTTAAACCAAACGAATAGGCTTTGCTAGCATTCTAAAATAAAAGGCTAACGAAAGCTTTGTCTCTTGAGAATGAAATACTTTCCTGGGAATTGAAGGTATCAAACTTTTTACTTCCTCCCAGTTACCTCATGATTTCTTCACTAAATGGGAGAGAGAGAGAGAGAGAGAGAGAGAGAGAGAGAGGAGAGGAGAGAGAGAGAGAGAGAGAGAGAGGAGAGAGAGAGAGAGAGAGAGAGAGAGGGACGCACTGGGTATCTTTTTAGTTATAGGCAAGATAATGAAAATGTTCTTATTAAAAGTAATTGTCGAAGGGATAATTTGTATGTAATTTAGATTTGAAAATGAAAAAAAAGCTGATATTACATAAAATGTCTCTATTGTGTACTAGGATGATAATTAGATTGATATGTTTCCCCATTTAATGATTTAATTCCTTTAGAAAAGGGTGGCACCTAAAGGATCAACAACAACTCCGCAGGATAAATGTTACTAGCCACATGCCTCTTATGTTGATCACAATTAACACTGAGCCACTTTACGGCTGGCCCGGTGGGTGGACCATTTGGGTGGTACGAAAAGAGAAGTTCACGACATATCAAGCGTTGGCTAAATGCTTTACCACTCGCACATAATTTCAATCAAATAACTTAATTGGGTGATATAGCACTTCGCTCTGGTTTGGTGGGCAGTGGATGGCCACCGGCGTACTGTCCTGCAGTCCACCGTTGTCTCTAGTGTGTAGTTGAGGCAAGAAAAGGCGTGTCTAGTAATTTTACCAAAAGAAACTTGTTGGGAAATATTAAATATACTTCTAGGTCCGCCTCCTCTAACGAGGATTAAGGCGTTTGATGAATATATATATATATATATATATATATATATATATATATATATATATATATATATATATATATATACATACAAATTATTCCCTTCATATCTCCTATTCATGACTTCACTAAAGTGTTCCCTCCAACGTTGCCTTTCTTCATCTTCAGTTGTTATAACAGATCCATCTCTCTTTTTGATGTGCATATGCTTCTTCTTTTCCAGTAGAGATTTCATTAATAATTCTATGAATAATTCTTACACCATAGCCAATCCCTGAATTCATAGGTTTGCCAGCCTCATCAACTTTCCTGTCTAAATATTCTCTGCAGTCATTCCTGGCTTTTCTTTTGACCTCACAATCAATACGGGAATACTTAGCATGCTTAACCTTGTAATTTTCATTACTACCTCGGTAAATTTCAACAATCCATTTCTGTTTTTGTCTTATTAGCAAAATGCCACAGGATTTGCAAAGCTTCCTACCCAGAATGCATAAAATATCACATGAGGTTGGTCTCAGAATAAATAGAAAAAGGACAGAGAAGATGAGGACGGAATATGCAATGGAAGATGAAATATCATTGGAAGGAGAAAGGATAAATGAGTTTGGAATCATTTAAATATTTAGGAACTATGATCGCTAATACAGGGTCTTTAGAATTGGAGTTTAATGAAAGATTGAAAAAAGCAAATCAGACAATGGCTAGGTCAAGTAAAATTTTGATATCAAATCTTCCTGAAACTACATATAAAAGACAGACTATATATTAGTTTGTTGAAATCGGTGTTACTGTATAGAACTGAGTCGTGGTATGACCATGGAATAATTTTCAAGAGATTTTGCCGATTTGAGAACAAAGCCCTCAGAAGATTATTGGAAGTTGAATGGCAAGACAAGTTTAGAAATGAGACTATATATACATTATACATATATAAGCGTGTAAAATGATGAGAATACATGCAAGTAAATAATCTATCATCATAATATCATTAATGGATTTAGGTGTGATTAATAATGCCATGCACTGCAACGTTAATTTTGTTTGTTAAACTTTGAAGGCAACTATGATAATGAACTAAAGAACCAATGAGGTTGATATTTGCTTTGAAGAAATTAAGCCTTTTACTGTTACTAAGCATCGAGCCAATTAGTGAATTTATTTGAAATCGCTCTAAATGCACTAGACCTCTATGAGTCTCTTTAATTTTATTTCACTGTAGACATTATTAGAAAAACAATGGGAGGTTTACGAAAATTACTACTAAGGTAAAAAGTATTTCTATTCCCACTTCTTAAATGAAATTATAGATAAAAAAAAGAGAAAGTTGAAGGAATGGTAAGAAAAGTTTGAATTTTGTGCAAGATATATATATATATATATATATATATATATATATATATATATATATATATATATATATATATATATATATACACATATATTATATAATATATATTTATACATATATATATATATTTATATATATATATATATATATTTATATATATATATATATATATATATATATATATATATATATATATATATGTATAAATACACATACATACACCCATATATATACTGTATGTATATATATAAATATATATATATATATATATATATATATATATATATATATATACACATAACATATATGTATAAATACACATACATACACCCATATATATATATATATATATATATATATACCTGTATACATATATATATATATATATATATATATATATATATATATATTTATATATATATATGTATATATATATATACATACTGTATATATATATATATATATATATATATATATATATATATATATATATATATATATATAATGTTCATATGATGCATTGTTGTATTTCTTCATCAATCTATATATCCATATATACTACCTATTCCCTTACCGATAGAGGGAGTCTTTAATGGAAAAAAAGAGAGTAAGGGTGGCAAGAGAGATTTACCTTTGTCGAGCGTGGGAACCACGAGGGAGATCTCAGTGGCTGTGTAGGATTGAAAGAGAAAAGAACACGAAAAGAAAAATAAAAGAAAAAAAAAAAAGAAAAGAAAAAATGGAGCTTTGCAAAAATTGAAGATTGGAGCTGGACTGGTGTGTTGCTAAGGGTGTGATGGGTTTCCCATTTTGGATTTCATGAAAGGTGCATTACTCGTTTTGTTGGTTTATTGGGATTATTTTTCGATGAATATTTCATATTTCCTTTACTAACAGGAGTATATTTATTCAAGTGATTTTCTTCTGGGAATTATTCTATTTGATAAATTTCATCCATGTTTTCTTACGTGGTGGTTATTACATTTCGTTTGCACATAATTTGAGTTCTCCTTTGTTTTGGTTTTAAATGACTCATTGTTGACATTATTATCTAGGAGGAGACATTGTAATTTATTATCTACAAGCAGATTTTCTTCGGTATTTCCAATGAGTGCTCTTAATTTCTGGTATACTTTTCATTTCAACTTGGTCATGAATTGTAGAGAGAGAGAGAGAGAGAGAGAGAGAGAGAGAGAGAGGAGAGAGAGAGAGAGAGAGATCCACTCGTTTAGCAGTAGTATGTAAGCAGCGAATATTCTAACTATTCATTACTAAATATCGAAGTAAAGGCAGTGAGAGCCATTATGATAAGGTATGCTTCACTAAATGGACTAGATAGTTTTTATATCAAGGAAACAAAATTTTCAAGCAGTTAATTGTTCATGTACCAAATATCAATATTCCATAAAATCTTAATGGACGCTCAAACATACTCAATACATTGAGAAAAAAAGAAAATGTAAAATTGAAAATACTTAGATTAACCCAGTCAGTTCCGGTCTCTTTGATTCCTTGAACCATGAAACAAATTCAGCGAATCTCTCTAAAATCAAAAGGGAAGACAAAAAGGATAAGGAAAAATACGATTTCCTTTCTACTGAACATCAACTACAAAAAACTTTTACAGAATACGTGATACGTCTTGAATAATGTATGCTAATGTAGGGTCTTCGAGAGTACGTGATCGCGATTGCGGCCTATTTTGTCAAATTTTAATCAATTTCCTTCAAATTGCTGGATTATATAAAGTTTTGTTTTTTCTCAGAAGTTTGAAGGTAGACCAAACATATTGCCAATGATACACACCTCTCTGCTTCATATGTTCACATTGAATTATATTTTATATATTTTTCTATCGAAATTCGGAAGTTGTTGATGAAAAGAGATAAAAAATAATAATGTTTCTATAAAAAAGGTATATACATAAGAACATTCACTACCAAGTTAACATAGAGGAAAGTGACTGTGAATACCCTATATAAATAATTCATTAAATGTTCAGGCCAACATTGGATCCTAAAAGCTCTAACCAGAATTCACAAATATTGAAAACAAAGATTGAGAATTTAATCTTCCTTAGTCAAACGTTTCACAATGATAATGGAGAGAAAAAAAAATGAAGAATGTCATTGAGATTTAGAAATGTTTCCTGCTCGTTACGTGTTTGAATTTTTGATAAATGTAAAAAGAAAAAAAAAAAAAGAAAAAACCCAAGGAAAATTAGTTGCATGAACACACACAAAACCTCGGTGACAGTTCAATTTGCGCTTCATATAAATATATATATATATATATATATATATATATATATATATATATATATATATATATATATATATATATATATATATATATGTGTGTGTGTATAATATATATATATATATATATATAAATATATATAATATATATATATATATATATATATATATATATATATATATATATATATATATATATATATATATATATATATTGACAGATAGATTTAGATATATAGATAGATATCGATGCATGTATCTATGTCACACCGAAAATACATGCTTTGTTCACCTATCACACTAAAAGGGTAAGCACAAACATAATCGGAACCACTCGGCTCAATTAAAGGTATCCATTTTGCCCTTATTAAGTTATCGGTGAATTATTTGCTTAGTGTGGGCTTGTTGCGAGTGGCAGCTATGGCGCAGAAGGGGATTGGGAAAACAAACTAATTCCAAAAAGCTTTGGGAGCCGGAATTATTCCAAGGATGTATCGGGATTATTTACTTGGAATCTGATCAAAGAGCAAAGATGGTCTTTCAATTTCAATTTCTATACTGGCCTTTTTATAGATCGTGTATAAAGATATATGTGATTAACATGGGTATTATTCTTTGGGTAATTTCTTTTGATCAATATTTAATAGATTTTCTGTCCTCAGATGAAGAGACACTTATCCAGGAAGAAATAACACATCGCATCACATATCATGAGAATTTAGAATCATAATGAAGTGCATATTAAGTTATACGATCCACTTAGAATAGCGAATCCTGCCTACACGTGTTTAAGTGGAACACGTGGTTAAGTGCCAACCTGTCCGGTAAGATTTCCTCTCAAAATGAGATTACGATCTTCTTTCCAGGCGGATTAAACACCAAAGCTTATTAAAGAGGAAACGTATTTATCTGCGAAGTAGATTTACATCTAGTTGAACTAAGTTCATTCCTTTAAGTAGTAGGGGACTTATGACCATTTTCTACAGAAACATGAGCTCTCATAAGTGGGACTGCTGTAAAAAAAAAAAAAAAAAAAAAAAAAAAATTGTACATACGAACTTCACGTAACATTATGGTGTACGCGTAATTTGGTGGCTTACGAAAAATTAGCATCGGTCAAGAATGTTAAAGGGTATGATACAAACTACTAAATAGGATCACAGGGATAGCACTATCTAATTCCCATTAATGTTGAACATTTCCTTTAGCGATAAGAAAAGAAGTAGAGCCAATGTGGATTCTGTCAGAACAGGCTTGGAATCTTCTGTACGTTTCCTTTGGGGGTCGGGTGGAGGGGAGGGGGGGGGGGTTTAGAGTGTGCTTAAATTTTTTTCTGGAATGTTATGAATCTCCGAACACGTTCGTGTTCCAATGCACCAGAAACGTAACTATACGATCCATAACTACAAACTCCAAAACGTATAAAAATATAAGAGGGATAGAAGAAATTTAAGGTAATTAAATGTTTAACCAAATACCTAAAAAACTGAATAATGAAAATTTTAAATGTTTAGTCACATTGGATGGGGTTAAGAGTAAGTGCTGCCTATGGATATCATTATAAAAATAAGAAACTAAAGAATAATTTTTAGCCCTAATAATTTATTTAATTTTGAAGCTTTAAAATAAGGAGGAATTCCATTCCTCTTTCTCAGCATGTATACTGTGGTAAGGTGATTATCCTTAGGCCTTTTTTTCCCGATCCTAAATACTTGTACCCATTTACAATAGACTAAAGTGTTAAGTAGTAGGTTGACTGGTATCTTTATAGTGAATACTGTACAGAAAATTATATAAGTAGGTATATATGTTTATATTTATACATATATATATATATATATATATATATATATATATATGTATGTATATATATATGCACACACACACGGGTGTGTGGGTATGTTTTATATTAGATGATTAATGTCAAGAAAGGTCTTCATCAGAGACCATTCCTCCACCAGTACTTGTATCAGTGACTTACCTCCATCTATCTATCTATCATGAAACTTTCCCCAATTTAGGGAAGTAGCCGACAAAAAAATAAAAGAGCAATGTTTTTCTTCTCTTCGTTCTTCCTGGCCTGATCATACGTTACTTTAAGAAGATATAAATTTTTCTCAAGAATCATTATATGTTAACAAAAATATTATTATGCAGAGCTTAATCTATGCACCCTCAAAGCCAATTAATCCGATAGCCAGAAAATTCACTTTCTTTCAATCAATTGGGCATTTCTAAACTAACATTTATCCATATCAAATCTCCCAAATATTAATAGAAAAAAAAGATAGGATATACAAATATATACATAAATGGAAATGTCCTTTCATTATTAAAGTTGGCATTTTTATGTCTTTAGAATGATATTGATTCTTAAATATTTGTTTCTCACACAAACATATATACACACAAACACACACACACACACACACACACACATATATATACATATATATATATATATATATATATATATATATATATATATATATATATATATATATACATATATATATAATATACATTTATACATACGTATATATGCATTCATACATACGTATACTGTATATGCATATATACATAAGTACATATACATATATATATAATTATATGAGAGAGAGAGAGAGAGAGAGAGAGAGAGAGAGAGAGAGAGAGAGAGAGAGAGAGAGAGAGAGAGAGAGAGAGAGAGAGAGAGAGAGAGAGAGAGAGAGAGAAGCAAATTCCCAAAGTTTAAGAGTTTAGCAAGTGAGTACACCAAAATGGGAGGCAAAACATTGCTGCCAATATTGAGGGTGGAAAGAGAATTATGAGACTCATAAATCACCAACTCCTTTGCACATAAAATACCACACGAAGAACGACACTGCTGATGAGAGCAATGTAGGACACTAAAGGTGATGCAGTATGTAAACTAATTAACTTATTTTCATGACAATGGCCAGTAGGTTGTTGTCGCTTGTTACTATAGTCCATTTCTACTGTCGTCGATTGCTCATAATAGGCTATCATTTGTCTTACTACTTTTATTACTGGTAACCTTTGCCTACATAATAAAGAACAAGTGTGTGTGTATGTGTGTATGTATATATGTATGTATGTATGTATATATATATACATATACATACATATATATATATATATATATATATATATATATATATATATATATATATATATATATATATATATATTTCCTGTCACGCTCAGCAGCATCGCCAGATGTATAACTACTCGGTTTCTCCCGTCCCTAGAGAGAGAGAGAGAGAGAGAGAGAGAGAGGAGAGAGAGAGAGAGAGTAGTCAATCCCTGATGAAAGGGGTGTATGTGCTTGTTTATATATATCTATCTAAACATTTAGCTGTAATTTTTGACGGGTCGTGTGCACTAGCTATCCATGAAAATGATAGTCACGGTAGTGTTCGAATTCAGTGATCCAATAAACGTTGGGCCAGATAACTTAATATCAATCAATATGGAAACTCCGATAAAAGCTACCGACTATCTCTTTCTAAGTAGTGATATTTGTACCAGGTAGTTATTTGATTGGGAATGGGGACAAACACTAGCAATCTGTTAGTAAGACTGGCTGAGTATCGTAAGGGTGACATCCTGAGCCCCTCTTCCTCTATAGTTGAAAATAGCAATAATACGGTTAGAGCAGGTGACTTTTGTAAACATACAGCATTTTACTATACGCAGTAGAACTGATTACTTCTCTTCTCAGTACTCATCTAAAATACTGCTAATTCTCTCGTTGCTTTACATAGTAAAAACAATGGTTAATATAATGCCTACCGAAGTAGCACATTTACTTTGACATGACAAGACATAACCGATATGAGGAATGAATAGAAGTAGCAGATACCTCACTTTTTTTACGTTCGTAAAAAGCACATTTCTAAATACTGCATCATCTACTTTTTGATTCCAAATTTCTTATAACCATTTATTAAACATTTCTACAGAAATAAAACACACCAATGTACATTCCCCTCCATTGACCGAATTTTAATAGGGCATCGGGACAATTGCTACTCCCAGAGTACTTCTTCATTAAGGGGTCTGTTGCCTGATGCCCCCTCTTCAATGCCTTCTATCAAATTTATCCTCTTCCACCAAACGTCCTTTCTCCATATCATTCACCTTTGTCGCCATCTAATTCTCTGCCTTCCTCTCGATCTTCCTCCCTAACAGAGAAATCTCACTCCCTCCCCACCATCCATCCTCAACATGTACACCCATCTACAAAAATAATGGTAAGGTACATTTGCATACCCGGATGAAAACTGTAATTAGTGAGATGCTGGAATGCAGATATAACTGTGTTGACAAAGGATATAAAACAGTACTAAATAGGTCTCAGATTTCAGGTGATTAGTGGGACATATGTAGGGCTACTCAGTTTCATATTTCGGAGACACACCTTTACCTCATCGTACATGGGGCCAAACAACCATACACGAAA
The DNA here is from genome assembly GCF_036898095.1 of Palaemon carinicauda. Taxonomy (NCBI): domain Eukaryota; kingdom Metazoa; phylum Arthropoda; class Malacostraca; order Decapoda; family Palaemonidae; genus Palaemon; species Palaemon carinicauda. The sequence continues at coordinate 51,962,036 of NC_090759.1, forward strand.
GAATCAAACTATAAAACATGAATTCTTTCCAAAAGCTAACAAAAACTCGGATTTTTCCTTTTCAATTTTGGATAAAAAATATATCTGAACATGTGTACGCTGCCATTTTTTCTTCCATTTCAATTTATCTCTTTGCACGAATTCTTTTTACTTTTTTTATTAACGTAAAAAATAATTGTT
>NC_090759.1:51977215-51984715 GCF_036898095.1 Palaemon carinicauda
TCAACTTCCAGCTATTGATACCTTTTGATACAAATATTTGTTATAACTCTGGCGTTAGTTTTCTGTTTCTGGATGCAGTTTAATTATTCTTGAAATAATAAATATTGTTTGTATTGCATGACTAAAAAAAGGCTTGTGGCAGTCTTCACCTTTAATATCAATAAATATATAAATCTTGTCTATCCATTTATAACTCGCTTATAAATTTATTAATAAAGAAATTAGGGGTGTTTGAAGGTGTCAGGTGTGGTTACTTTGTAAATAGGGAAGTTGCATCCTCTCAGGATGGTTTAAGAATTCCTTTCACTGGGCACCTCAACACTCGTTTGTTGGTTCTAAGTGCCACACCCCTGGTTCACCATTTCACATTCCCTGTGGGAATAAAACAGTGGGACTTACATGGGAAGATCGTCTTCCACACGCAAAGATTATAAACTAACGGGATGAATACACAAGCATGGGAGTCATGCTCACTAAACGCCAACTAAGTTGGATTAGCCTCGTGATCTGAATGCCTGAAGAACGGCTTCATAAAAAATATAATATGGCTATCGAAGAGATACAAAGACCAATCATTGTTAACATTAGAGAAACACAAAAATTCCATCATCCCGGCAACCCTGAATACTTATTTAATGTGCCCGACTTGTGGTATAGTATGGTCTGGTAGTCCGAGATTGACCTGATGAGTTACATCAATGCACACAGACGGAGTCAGTATTCACACTACATTTAAGGACCATTGAGGAACTTTGAATGTTTCCATCGATATAGATGGACAGTTTGCTATTAAATTAGATAACAGACTAGACATTTCACATCGTTTTGAGGAAGACTAATTATCAAATCATACTGTATGAATTGATGTTTCCAATAAAATCGTTATTTTTTCTTTCCTATTATGAGGAGAGTATTAACTTAAGCCATAAAATATAGCATTTAATATGCAGCCTGTCATGGTTAAATTTATGAAGTTAGGGATTTACCTCTCACCACGAGAGATCATGGAAATTTCTTTATTTACAGACATTCATCTCCATCTCATTAAAGGAGATCATCAACTGGATGTTTTCGGGCTATACAAGTATTAAGCTCAATGGCTCCTTACAAAAGCTCAATGTATCATATATAAATATTGTATTTCAGAATTACAAATCCACTTCTTCTTTCCAATGCCCATTCTCCTATCCCTTTCAATCTCTATTTCTTTCCAATCACTTAAAAATATGTTCCCTTTCCTTCTCTGTGAACGCATCCTAATTCCTTCCTGTCATTTCCTATCCCATTAACTTCCCTTTTTCTACTATCAAACTGATTCCCATTCCATGTTATCATTTCCCAGTCATTACCTTCCTCTCTTCATCCCCACACTTTCTTTACCCATCCATCACGCCCATTCCATCTTCACAGCCACAATTTCTTGCAACCAAGAAACTTGAAACAGGGACTCTTCGAATAAAGCTTCTCTTGTCATCCCGAATGTGACTCTTGACGGATTGGGAGCATTACTCCGATCCCCCACCAGGACAAAACATCCCATAAAAAGGAAAGTTTCATTACGAAAGCCTGGTTGTAAAGAGACAGGGTTGATGATGGCTGCAGAACTCATTCATTCGCCGTAGAGATTTTGCCCCTCGTTGCGAATGCGTGGTCGTTATGGCGTAAGTACCGAATCTCTTAAAGAGAAAAAGAGAGAGAGAAAAAAACAATGTGAGAGGATGGAGAGTTTCGGTTTGTTATGCTGTTCTATATTATACATTGGATCAATAGGAATATATCGGTGTTGGGATGCGTATACATATCTCCTGTGCATAGATGTCTGCTTGTTATATATATATATATAATATATATATATATATATATATATATATATATATATATATATATATATATATATACTGTATATATATATATATATATATATATATATATATATATATATATATATATATATATATATATATATATATATATATTGCACACTCATCTTCCTTATAAAATAGAGAGCAAGAAAATAGCTATACAAATATATATATAGTATACATACATACACACACACACATATATATATATATATATATATATATATATATATATATATATATATATATATATATATACATGCACCCACGAAGTGCTGAACCAGCGGGTTGTAGTTAGGAAAGGGGAGAGGTGTGGGAAGGGTTCAACCTTTCAGTGCGCGTGCACACGCATTTCAAAGTATTTAGACTACATTTCTGACGGTTCGGATACACTATTGTATGTATGTATGTGTGTGTATATATATACATATATATATATATATATATATATATATATATATATATATATATATATATATATATATATACATGTATGCACGTGTAAGCTGTTACTTATATAAATTCACTGTTCCCAAGTATACACAAGGTTTATGTGGGAAAGATAAGCTACTAAAAGTTAATCCTACTTGAAATCAATTTAATAAATTTGAAATTGAGTTCAAAATGAATTCAGACCATGTTGTAGATTACGGTTTTAAAGTTGTATAGCTTATAGAGCTTACTTTTTGCTGACTTTGACCTCGGACTGTAGATATGATTTATGATATATCTTTTCTTACGATGAAGTCGCTGATTGCGATCTCTGAAATTAACATCCATGTTCACCCTCTGCTCTTTAGACATTTATAATCTATTTACCTAAGTAATTTAATAAAATATGCGAGAAGTTATCATAAAACTGCTAACGTACTTCAGTAACGAATTATACATTATGTAAACAAAATCAATAAACACATTTTATTTACGCTGCACTATATACACAAATATACAAATCTTACTTGAGCTACATCAAGCCGTTTAAAAAATGAAATAAATCCTTCAAAATAAACAAAACCTTTTATTTTTTCTCGTCACTCAGCTTTGTACCAAATATCTTAAATATAAAGGGATTAGTTTTATGATGTATTACGACATGTTCACCAGTAAGGCTTTAGATTTATGACCGAGAGTAACTACCATTTCTAATGCGTAAGCTCTTATTTACTTTTTGCTCAAAATGTTTTTGACATAAAACCAATCGTTAATTATTGAGTATTTAAGTAGATTATCTGTTGGAAATCCAAATATCATTTATAAGCTTTAATATGCATTTGCCTTTTTATTCATCTATATTTATTGAATATTGCAATTTTGATGTAACTATAAGAATTTGCCTAACGTAGTCTTACTAGATAAACACAAATAAGGTAAAATTACTAGACAAAAATCTATAGATTTTGTGCAACTGCTATAATAATCAAAAGATTTCTTCAAGTGTCCCCGCTATGAGGTCATTTTCGTATGGAGAACTTCATATTTGGCTTGTCAGCTAATACTATGCTAATATATACTATAATAGACGCTAATCGTTTGAATTTATTAATGTTTTTCGTGATTTTTGTATTGAAACATTTGAAGCAAGAATATCTATCTCAAATTATAATATCAAATCTTCTAAATTAGGAATGGAATAATTATAATATTTAAGAGTTATTTACATGAATTACAAGCACCATCGACCATTTGAACTAAAACAGATTACATTATTTTCCCCATCAAACACTGTCATTTTTAAGAAAATAATGTTCGAAATTCTTTTCTGCAAATTATTATTTTGTGAAAGACTTTGCTTCAAAAATAAAAATAAAAACGTTACTGAATAAAAAATAAATATCGTCTAAAATATATACAGTATAGATGTTTTGTTAATCCAAACGAATAGCCTTTGCTAGCATTCAAAAATAAAAGGCTAACGAAAGCTTGGTCTCTTGAGAATGAAATACTTTCCTGGGAATTAACGGTATCAAACTTTTTACTTCCTCCCAGTTGACTCATGATTTCTTCACTAAACGAGAGAGAGAGAGAGAGAGAGAGAGAGAGAGAGAGAGAGAGAGAGAGAGAGAGAGAGAGAGAGAGAGAGAGAGAGATACGCACTGGCTATCTTGTTAGCTATGGGCGAGATAATCAAAATGTTCATATTAAAAGTAATTGTCAAAGGGAAAATATGTATGTAGTTTTGATTTGAAAAAGTATAAAAAGCTAATTTTGTATAAAATGTCTCTATTGTGTACTAGGATGATAATTAGATTGATATTTTTCCCCATCTTATGATTTAATTCCTTTTGAAAAGAGTGGTGCCTAAAGAATGAATCTTTCAGCATTAACAACAACTCTGCAGGATAATTATTACTAGCCACATGCCTCTATGTTGATCACAACTGACACTGCGCCTCTTTACGGCTGGCCCGCTGGGTGGACCATTTGGGTGGAAGGAAAAGAGTGGTCCACGACACATCAAGCGTTGGCTAACTGCTATAACACTCACTCATAATTTCAGTCAAATAACTTAATTGGGTGATATAACACATCACCCTGGTTTGATATGCAGTTGATCGCCACCGGTCAACTGTCCAGAAGTCCACCCGTCTGTCTCTAGTGTGTAGTTGAGCCAATAATAGGTGTGTTTATTAATATTACCCAAAGAAACTTGGTGTGAAATATTCTATATATATATATATATATATATATATATATATATATATATATATATATATATATGTATATATATATATATATATATATATATATATATATATATATATATATATATATATATATATATATATAAACAAATCATTCCCTTCATATCTCCTATCCATGACTTCACTAAAATGTTCCCTCCAATGTTGCCTTTCTTCAACTTCAGTTGTTATAACAGATCCATCTCTCTTTTTGATGGGCATATGCTTCTTCTTTTCCAGTAGAGATTTCATTAATAATTCTATGAATAATTCTTACACCATAGCAAACCCCTGAATTCATACCTTTGCCAGCCTCATCAACTTTCCTGTCTAAATATTCTCTGCAGTCATTCCTGGCTTTTCTTTTGACCTCACAATTAATAGAGGAATACTTAGCATGCTTAACCTTGTAATTTTCATTACTAACTCGTAAATTTCAACAATCGATTTCTGTTATTGTCTTATTAGCAAAACGCCACAGGATTTCCAAAGCTTCCTTACCAGAATGCATAAAATATCACATGAGGTTGGTCTCAAGATAAATAGAAAAAGGACAGAGATGACGAGGACGGAAAATGCAATTGAAGATGAAATATCATTGGAAGGAGAAAGGATAAATGAGTTTGGAACCATTTAAATATTTAGGAACTATGATCGCTAATACAGGGTCTTTAGAATGGGAGTTTAATGAAATATTAAAAAAAGGAAATCAGACAATGGCTAGGTTGAGTAAAATTTGGACATCAAATCATCCTGAAATTACATATAAAAGAAAGACTATATATTAGTTTGGTGAAATCGGTGTTACTGTATGGACATGTGTCGTGGTATGACCATGGAATAATTTCCAAGATATTTTGTCGATTTGAGAACAAAGCCCTCAGAAGATTATTAGGAGTTGAATGGCAAGACAAGTTTAGAAATGAGACAATAAGAGAGATTACTCTAGTCCCATTTGTGGATGAGATCATGGTGAGGAGTAGATGGAGATGGTTTGGGCTTGCTCTTCGCACTCCCCAAGGGCGATTAGTTCACACGGCACTAGAAGATTTGGACGACCTCGGACTACATGGCTTAGGACTATGAAGCGTGGAGTAGATGATGAATAGAGAAATATTGATTTTTTTTGGCTCAAGATAGAGACGACTGGCGAAATCTAACCAAGGCTTTTTGCATCAATAGGTGTAGAAGAAGATGATGATGAAGATGATGATGATTATATATATATATATATATATATATATATATATATATATATATATATATATATATATATATATGTATGTATGTATGTATGTATGTATGTATGTATATATATATATATATATATATATATATATATATATATATATATATATATATATATATATATATACGTATGTATATATATATTGATATATGCAAGTAGTCTTAATTCAATAATTAGTTAAGAAGACCGTAGGTAGCAACGACTTCATTCATCAAGAGAGAGAGAGAGAGAGAGAGAGAGAGAGAGAGAGAGAGAGAGAGAGAGAGAGAGAGAGAGAGAGAGAGTTTGCAGAACTATTACTAATTTATACTTTCTAGGATAAAGAGCGTACACCAAAGACCTCCCACTCAAACGCTAGCAAAGATTTAAAGGTTAGTGAATTATATACGATTACTTCTTCATCTTTGATTTACGAAATACGAACTGGAAGAATTATTTAGCCATCGTTTATCACTGTAATATCCTAACTTATCTCCTTTTTTTTTCTTTTTTTTTTTTTTTACTGTTTTTTTTTTTTTGTCTGCATGCGCCCCACTAATGTTATGCTTGGAATTTGGTGTTTGGTTTGAAAATTATCACATTTTTTGCGATATCTTTGGTTTGATACAATATAAGTATATTCTAGACCTTGGAATGTTTTTTTACAAATACACAGAAATATTATAATATATATATATACATATATGCATATATATATACATATATATATAAACATATACATGTAGGTATGTATGTATGGATATGCATGTGTACGCACAAATATATGGACTGTATATAAACCCTTTTGTTTTATCCTCCACTGAGCTCTCTCCCCATTTGACAACGTACAAGAAGAGACTCAGTTGCATTCCTAGTTTTTAACTCAAGTCTTTTTCCTGTTGTTTCTCCACGACTGCTTCAGTGGTTCCTACACATTCTCAAATCCCGCACAATCGCCTTTGTCGTCCTTAGCATTCAGATGCAGTTCACAACATCCTCTTTGTCTTTTCCTCGTATCATCCAATCCATGTAAGATATTTGTCTTATTCTCATACACCTATAGATTCATTTTGTGTGTATTGTTAAAATGTGTGCTTTTATACATGCATACATACATGCATAGGCGCACACATATATACACATACATATATAGATAATATGTAAATGTATAAGTCTCTATGTATACAAGTTTATGCATGTGTACAAACAACAGTTGTGCGAGTATTTTCCTTTAATAAACAGTATTGTCCCCTATAATGTTCTTATTTACTATAACCTATACTTATATGTACTACGAAAGTTCACACAAATCATTGCAAAAGCGAAATACCGAATTTGGCCAGTAATGGGATATTATATATATATTATATATATATATATATATATATATATATATATATATATATATATATATATATATATATATATATACGTACATTCTTATGTTTGTGTTTTCATGTGCACGTCCGGTTTGTAAAATAACTTACACGCAACTTTCTAGATACTGCATATGTCAAAACAAGCAAGGGAAACATCGTATTTCACCCGGATCTTCTATACATTGGAAACCTTAACTCCAGGTTCCCGGCACACACGTGACTATAAGCAATTCCAGCCATCGGTAAACAAGATTTCCCAGACCGGTGAACTATTCATATCTGGGATCAAAATAGGTTTAGGTTTATTTCGCTGGAATCTTGTGATCTAGAAGTCTGAAGTAACGAGTAGA
>NC_090759.1:51997215-52009715 GCF_036898095.1 Palaemon carinicauda
TTATAATATCAAGTCTTCTAAATTAGGACTGGAATAATTATAATATTTAAGAGTTATTTACATTAATTACAAGTACCATAGACCATTTGAACTAAAACAACAGATTACAGTATTTTCCCCATCAAACACTGTAATGATCCCTGTGATCTTTAAAAAAAAAAATGAAATTCTTTTCTGCAAATTATTTTGCTTCCAAAAAATAAAAACGTTACTGAATAAAAAATAAATATCGTCCAAAATATATACAGTATAGCTGCTTTGTATGAGTTTGTTAAACCAAACGAATAGGCTTTGCCACCATTCCAAAATAAAAGGCTAACGAAAGCTTGGTCTCTTGAGAATGAAATACTTTCCTGGGAATTGACAGTATCAAACTTTTTACTTCCTCTCAGTTACTTCACGATTCCCTCACTAAATGAGAGAGAGAGAGAGAGAGAGAGAGAGAGAGAGAGAGAGAGAGAGAGAGAGAGAGAGAGAGAGAGAGAAGGGATAATTTAGATTTAAGAAAAAAAAACTGATATTATATAAAATGTCTCTATTGTGTACTAAGCTGATAATTAGATTGATATTTTTCCCCATCTCATGATTTAATTCCCCTTGAAAAGCGTGGCACCTAAAGGATCAATCTTTCAGCATTAACAACTCCGCAGGATAGATGTTACTAGCCACATGCCTCTTATGTTGATCACAATTAACACTGCGCCCCTTTACGGCTGGGCCGATGGGTGGACCATTTGGGTTGTACGAAAAGAGAAGTTCACGACATATCAAGCGTTGGCTAAATGCTTTACCACTCGCTCATAATTTCAGTCAAATAACTTAATTGGGTGATATAGCACTTCGCTCTGATTTGGTGGGCAATGGATGGCCACCGGCGTACTGTCCTGAAGTCCACCGCTGTCTCTAGTGTGTAGTTGAGCCAAGAAAGTCATGTCTAGTAATTTTACCCAAAAAAAACTTGTTGGGAAATATTAAATATACCCTTCTAGATCCGCCACCTCTAACGAGGATTAAGGCGTTTGATGAATATATATATATATATATATATATATATATATATATATATATATATATATATATATATATATATATATATATCCCTTCATATCTCCTATTCATGACTTCACTAAAGTGTTCCCTCCAACGTTGCCTTTCTTCATCTTCAGTTGTTATAACAGATCCATCTCTCTTTTTGATGGGTATACGCTTCTTCTTTTCCAGTAGAGATTTCATTAATAATTCTATGAATAATTCATACACCACACCCAATACCTGAATTCATAGCTTTGTTAGCCTAATCAGCTTTCCTGTCTAAATATTCTCTGCAATCATTCCTAGCTTTTCTTTTGACCTCACAATCAATAGGGGAATACTTAGCATGCTTAACCTTGTAATTTTCATTACTACCTCGGTAAATTTCAACAATCCATTTCTGCTTTTGTCTTATTAGCAAAACGCCACAGGATTTGCAAAGCTTCCTTACCAGACTGCATAAAATATCACATGAGGTTGGTCTCAAGATCAATAGAAAAAGAACAGAGATGATGAGGACGGAATATGCAATGGAAGATGAAATATCATTGGAAGAAGAAAGCATAAATTTGTTTGGAATCATCTAAATATTTAGGAACTATGATCGCTAATAAAGGGTCTTTAGAATTAGAGTTTAGTGAAAGATTGAAAAAAGCAAATTAGACAATGGCTAGGTCAAGTAAAATTTGGATATCAAATCATCCTGAAATTACATATGAAAGACAGAGTATATATTAGTTTGGTGAAATCGGTGTTACTGTATGGACATGAGTCGTGGTATGACCATGGAATAATTTCCAAGAGTTTTTGTCGATTTGAGAACAAAGCCCTCAGAAGATTATTGGGAGTTGAATGGCAAGACAAGTTTAGAAATGAGACTATAAGAGAGATTACTCAAGTGCCATTTGTGGATGAGATCATGGTGAGGGGTATATGGAAATGGTTTGGGCATGCTCTTCGCACTCCCCAAGGGCGATTAGTTCACAAAAACTTACAACTGGGCTCAACAAGGCACTAGAAGATTTGGAAGACCCCGGACTACATGGCTGAGGACTATGAAGCATGGAGTAGATGATGAATAGAGAAGTATTGATTTTTTTTCTCAAGATAGAGACGACTGGCGAAATCTAACCAAGGGTTTTTGCGTCAATAGCCGTAGAAGAAGATGATGATGACTAATATATATATATATATATATATATATATATATATATATATATATATATATATATATGATATATGCAAGTAATCTTAACTCAATATTTAGTTAAGAAGACCGTGGGTAGCAACGACTTCATTCATTAAGAGAGAGAGAGAGAGAGAGAGAGAGAGAGAGAGAGAGAGAGAGAGAGAGAGAGAGAGAGAGAGAGAGTGCAAAACTATTACTAATTTATACTTTCTAGGAAAAACAGCGTACATCAGAGACCTCCAACTCCAACGTAAGCAAAGATTTAAAGGTTAGTGATTTAAATACGATTATTTCTTCATAACTTGTAGAATTATATTAGCCATCGTTTATCACTGTAATATTCTAACTTATCTGCTTTTTTTTCTAATTTTCTTTTTGTCTGCGTGTGTCCCACTAATCTAATGCTTGTAATTTGGTGTTTGGTTTTAAAATTATTGCATTTTTTGACGTACCAAAATAAATTTTACTCTACTTATTAGTTTTGATGTAACACAATACAAGTCTATTGTAAATATCAGAATATCTTTTACATACACAAGAAATATATATATATATATATATATATATATATATATATATATATATATATATATATATATAAACACACACACACACACATATATATATATATATATATATATATATATATATATATATATATATATATATATATAAATACACACACACACACATATATATATATATATATATATATATATATATATATATATATATATATATATATATACAAATATATATATATATGCCCGTATGTATGTATGTATGTATGTAAGCATATGCGGTCGCAAATATATGAACTATATATAAATCCTTTCGTTTTATCCTCCACTGAGCTCTCTCACCATTTGGCAACGTACAAGGAGAGACAGTTGCATTCCTACTTTTTAAATCAAGTCTTTTTCCTGTTGTTTCTCCACGACTGCTTCAGTGGTTCCTACACATCCTCAAATCCCGCACAATCGCCTTTGTCGTCCTCAGCATTCAGATGCAGTTCACAACATCCTCTCTTTGTCTTTTCCTCGTATCATCCAATCGACGATGACTTGTTTCCTGGGTACTCGCATTTTATTAAGAAAAAAAATGATATTACACTTCCGTATGGAGGTATACATGGAATCTGTATGTTAATTAGAAGAGATAGGGAAAATAGTGTAACATTGATCGAAGACACAGTGTCTGATTCCTTATTATGTGTAAGATTTCATTGTAGGGAAACACAGAATGATATTATTATTTGTGCTTTGTATATTCCACACGAGGGATCACCTTATTGTTCATCTAATATCTTTGATGTTATTGCTGATGATCTTATGAACTTGAATGTAAAATATGAGTTACCAATTATATTAGCTGGTGATTTTAACTCAAGAACAGGCTTACTTAATGACTTTATAGATGACGACCCTTTGCAAAATATCGATTTAAATGATTTTATTGATGAATGTCTGTTTAGCTCCAAAAGGGAATTAGAAACTCTTGGTCTTAGCACAGATCGCTATAACAGTGATGTTATTACTAATAACCATGGTCGTAACTTAATTGAACTGTGTAAAATGCTTGACGTTAAGGTAGTTAACGGGAGGTTTGGGGGGGACAGTGGCGTGGGGGATTTCACTTGTTTCACAGCTAATGGTAAAAGTTGTATTGACTATTTTATTGTTTCTCCTAAACTTATGAGTAGTATTACGGATTTTAATGTTGAGCAATATGACAGGTGTCTGTCCGATACTCACTCAGCCCTCTCTATGGTATTACGGTTGGAAGAGACTTGTAATATGAGACCACCGGAAATACAGGAGGAGGAAAATTTAGATTTAGATAGTAAGGAAACCTATGATATGAATAATTCTGAATATGAAGAACTTAAAACAAAATGGACAAATGACATAAAAAATGAGTATATGGAAGCATTCAGTACTAGAGATATTAATTTATTAGACCAGAAATTAGATTCACTGAACCCTTTGAATGTAACCCAGAATATTATGGATGATATTGTAAAAGATTTAGGAAAATTATATATTGACCCTGCTAAACACATTGGCATTTGTAAAAAAGTTTATCAAAATAAGTCTAAAACAGGGGATTGCAAAAAGGTTAGCAAACCATGGTTTGACAAAGACTGTTCTAGTAAAAGAACTGAATATATGAAAGTAAAAAACAGGCTTAAGAAAATCAAAACAAATGAAGCTAGAAACGAACTGAAAGCTAGAGCTAAAACATATAAGAGAATAATTAATAAAGCTAAGAAATCTTTCAGAAAAAAATTTCATAGAAATGTTAGAAATCTGAGAAAAAGTAGTAGTAAGGATTATTGGGATTTGTTAAAGAATACTGATAAGAGTGAGCTGATTTGTAAAATTGCACTTAAAACATTTCGAGATTATTTTGCTAAACTCAGTCGAGGTAATGTTGAACCTGATGATAGTGAACACCCTGATAATTTCGACCCAAGCATTATTAACCAGTTAGTTAACGAAGAATTAAATAGAGTTTTTACAGTAGATGAGATACAAATTCAAATAAGAAAACTTAAGAGTAGAAAAGCATGTGGTATTGATAATATCATAAATGAGTTCCTTAAAAATTGCCCTCATGATATGCTAAATGTTATATGCAAAATTTTTAACATTGTGTTGATCTCCTCAGTTGTTCCATATTATTGGTGTATAGGGATAATAAAACCCATATTTAAGAAAAAAGGATCCCCTGACGACCCAGATAACTATAGGGGTATCACACTACTGAGCTGTGTAGCGAAGCTTTTTACCGCTTGTGTCAATAAAAGGTTGACTGATTATATTGACAGCACTGGTCAACTTGGTGAGGAGCAGGCTGGTTTCAGGGAAGGATATAGTACTCTAGATCATATTTTTGTATTGCATTCACTTGTTAATTTCTATCTCCATCGAAAAAAGAGAATATACTGTTTGTTTGTTGATTACAGAAAAGCATTCGATTTGGTTGACAGGTCGTCCTTGTGGGGAAAAGTAATCTCACATGGCATTAATGGTAATGTTATGGCTGTCATATATAATATGTATAATAATGCAAAATCATGTGTAAAGCAGAATCACAAAATTTCTAACTTTTTCGAATGTAACATAGGTGTAAGACAAGGTGAGAATCTTTCCCCATTACTTTTTGCCATCTACCTAAATGATTTCGAGTCTTTTCTTAGCGGGGGTTATAATGGGATGGATATGTGTTCAAGGGAAATAAATGAAAAATTAAGTAGTATTGACATAGAAATGTTTTTGCGTATTTATGTTTTGCTTTATGCTGATGATACTATTGTAATGGCTGAATCCCCAAAGGAATTACAAAACGCCTTAAACAAAGTAAAAGAATATTGTGATACTTGGAAACTTCAAATTAATGTTTCAAAAACTAAAGTAGTTGTATTTTCTAGAGGAAAAGTTAGAAATGTCCCGAATTTTAAATATGGTGAGGAGAGCATCGAAATTGTAGATGATTATATTTACCTTGGTACTACGTTCAATTATAATGGTAAAATGGATAAAGCTATTAAGAAACAAGTCATTCAAGCACGTAGAGCATTATTTAGTATGTTAATTAAATGTAAAAAACTTGAATTACCCATTGATATCAACTGTGATCTATTCGATGCTCTAGTTGTACCAATTTTGACTTACGGTTGTGAAATATGGGGTTACCACAAACTAGATCATGTTGAAGCATTTCACAAGAAGTTCATGAAAAATCAGCTCTGTGTGAACAAGCGAACAGCAAACTGCATGGTATATGGGGATCTTGGCAGATTCAAAATTGAAATATCCATTTGCAAACGGATGATTGGATTTTGGTTGAGAATTGTAAAATCAAAGGCGTCTAAATTGTCAAATGTTTTTTATCGTTTTCTTAGAATTCTATACGAGTCGAATGAGTATAAGTCTAGTTGGATCCATAAAATTAAAACTATCCTTGATTCATGTGGTATGTCAAATATATGGGAGCATCCAGAAAATTTCAATAACACGTGGATAATAAATAGCCTAGAAATCAAACTCAAAGATATAGAGAGACAACAGTGGTATGCAGAAGTAGAAAGAAATATATTGTGTAGTAATTATAAACTTTTTAAGACAGAATTTGGCCAAGAAAAGTATATTATAAATTTAGATATTCCAGAAAGAATTGCCCTTAGTAAATATAGGTGTGGTACCCACAAGCTTCCTGTAGCAACTGAAAGATATTCTAGGCAAGAGAATCAGCACTCTTGCACACTATGCAACGGCATTGAAGTTGGGGATGAATACCATTATGTTTTAGTTTGTCCTGTGATTAGAGAAATAAGAGAGAGATACCTAAAGCCCTACTATTGTAGAAGACCTACCACTTTTAAATTCAGTCTGCTCCTCAATACAAGTAATGCTAGAGAACTGAAAAGACTTGCAAGGTTTGTAAACCTTATAATGTCTTTATTTTAGATTTAATACTTTCTAGGATTTTCATTATTCTGGTATTATTTTTCAATGTATGTACTTTCCTTTGTCAGAATACCTTTTATGCGTTAATTATGTACTTACTGAATATATGTGTACATAAATATAGTTGTAATCTATTGGTCTCTTCTTTTTGTAGTTTTTGTGTAAAATATATATATATATATATATATATATATATATATATATATATATATATATATATATATATATCTGTGTAATTTTGTAATTCTCATACTCCGGAAGGGGTCGATAGAATAAAATTTGCCTTTGCCTTTGCCTTTGCCTTTGCCTTTGCCTTTGCAAGATATTTGTCTTATTCTCATACACCTATAGATTCATTTTGTGTGTATTGTTGAAATGTGTGTTTTTATACATACATACATACATGCATATACGCACACATATATACACATACATATATATATATATATGTGTGTATATGTGTGCATATATATACATACATATACACACACATATATATATATATATATATATATATATATATATATATATATATATATATATATATGTGTGTATATATATGTATATATGTGTATATATTTGTATATATACATATATATGTGTATATATGCTGTATATTTCATATATATATATATATATATATATATATATATATATATATATATAAATATATATGTATATATATATATATATGAACATTCTTATATTTATATATATAATATATACAAATATATATGTATATATATATATATATATATATATATATATATATATATATATATATATATATGTACATATATACACACATATATATACAGTATATACATACACATAAACATATATTTATACATATATATATGTATATATACATACATATATATATATATATATATATATATATATATATATATGTATATATATATATATATATATATATATGTATATACGTACATTCTTACATGTGTGTTTTTATGTACTGTGACGAGCCGAGAGAAGGGTTGTGAACTCAAAGGCAGGATGCAATCAACTGAGTTATATTGTTATAGAACACTCTCCTTTATATACAAAACCTCAAGGCAACAGGACATAACAAGTTAACAAGACAGACAATGTTACAGAGGAAACAGCAGACATGAATTTTCATGTTCATTTAGTGCGAAGGAAGAGCGAAGATACAAGCATAATATATGCAAAAGGAATTATGTACAATTGTGTGACACACGGTTGGTACATGGCTCCCCCCCTAAAAATGACATACTGTACATGTTAAATAGGGCGCCCTGATCTTGAGAGGCGAACTGTAGGTGGGTCATCTGGCAGAAGATAAGCAGGTTTTAGACGATCAATGGAGACCCAGTCTTCTTTGCCCCGAATGTTTAGTAGGAATGCTTTCAGACTGCGTTGGATCACAAGGAAAGGGCCCGTGTAAGGGGGCGTTAGTGGTGGCTTGCTAGTGTCGTTGCGCAGGAAGACGTGCGTTGCAGAGTGCAAGTCCGTTGGTATGTGATGCTTCGCTGGGGGCTTGTAAGTCTGGCGGCACGGAGTAAATTTTCCCACGACGTGACGTATGCGCTGGAGATCGTCGGAGGAGGTTGTAGAAGGAAAAAATTCGGCAGGGACGACCAACGGGTCGCCATACACCATTTCAGCTGCCGAGACGTCGAGGGCGTCTTTAGGAGTGGTACTTAGTCCCAGGACGACCCAGGGAAGCTGAGTAAACCAGTTGCAATCCTTGCAGCGGGACATCAAAGCTGCTTTGAGGGTGCGATGAAAACGTTCAACCATTCCATTGGCAGCGGGGTTGTAGGCCGTTGTCTGATGTAGGGTGATGCCCAGGAGATTCGCTAATGACGTCCACAATTGAGAGGTGAAAGTGGTTCCCCTGTCAGAAGTAATATGCTCAGGGATACCGAATCTTGAAATCCATCCAGAGAGTAAGGCAGATGTACATGAGGCGGACGTTGCAGTTTCCATGGGAATGGCTTCAGGCCAACGAGTGGAGCGGTCGATGACGGTAAACAGGTAACGATGTCCTTGTGATGTGGGTAAGGGGCCTACAACGTCGACGTGAATGTGTGCCAAACGACGCTGAGGTTGAGGAAAGGTGCCCACTCCTGAATCCGTGTGTCGATGTACTTTGGGAGTTTAGCAAGAAGTACAGGCACGGACCCAATCCTTAGCATCCTTAGAAATGCCGTGCCAAATGAACTTTGCCTTCAGCAGCTGTGCAGTAGAACGGCACGAGGGATGTGAAAGGCCGTGAATGAAATCAAACACCTGTCGGCGCATGGGAGCAGGAATCCAAGGTCGCGGTCTACCAGTACTGACGTCACAGAGGAGGGTGGTGTTGGAGTCTTCGAGGGGAAAATCTTCCCAACGGAGGGACGTGCAGGATGTCCTACAAGCTTGATACTCTGGATCCTGTCGTTGGGCTTCAGCCAGGGCGTTGTAATCCAATCCCAGTTGAACGGCAGCCAAAGTGTTTCTTGACAGGGCATCGGCAACGGGATTCATTTTCCCAGGGATGTATTGGAGGGTGCAATTGTATTCAGCCACGGCGGATAGATGTCGGCGTTGACGGGCGGACCAGGCGTCAGACTGTCGAGTGAAGGCGTGCACCAGAAGCATGTGGTCTGTACGAATGATGAAGGGCGTACCTTCTAAGAAATGGCGAAAGTGACGGACAGCCAAGTGCACCGCCAGCAATTCTCGATCGAAGGTAGAATAACCCGATTCTGCCTTGGACAGTTTTCTGCTGAAAAAGGCCAATGGGCGGGGCGAGCCTTTGACCACCTGCTCGAGTACTGCACCAATAACGACGTCGCTGGCATCGGTGGAGAGAAGGAGAGGGGCGTGTGGGATAGGAAAAGTGAGAGCCGCAGCAGTTGATAGGGCCTTCTTTGCATTGCAGAAGGCTGCTTCTTGAAGGGGACCCCACTTCAGGTCCTTTGGCTTGCCCTTGAGGGAGGCGTAGAGGGGAGCAAGAGTGGCGGCAATGGCTGGCAGAAAACGGTGATAATAGTTGATCATGCCCAAGAATTCCTGCAGAGCTTTGACGGTCGAGGGCGCGGGGAAATTCTGAACGGCTGCTACCTTCTCAGGGAGGGGATGGACTCCTTCAGGAGTGATACGGTGCCCTAAGAACGACACTTCGTTGGCGCCAAAGGTACACTTGTCACACCGGACTACAAGGCCGTTTTGTTGCAGGCGGTCGAGCACGATGCGCAGGTGACGGAGGTGTTCCTCTTTTGAGGAGGAGAACACAAGTATGTCGTCCACATAACATACACAGAAAGGGAGGTCTCCTAAGATGCCATCCATGAGACGTTGAAACGTTGCCCCAGCATTACGAAGGCCAAAACAGGAGTAATTGAAGGTGTATGTACCAAACGGAGTGGTGATAGCGGTCTTGGGGATGTCTTCTGGGTTCATAGGCACCTGATAATACCCCTTCAGGAGGTCGAGCGTAGAGAAAACCTTCGCTCCGTGCAGGTAGGAGGTCACATCGGCAATGTTTGGGAGGGGGTAGTGATCCGGTTCTGTTTGCATGTTCAGGCGCCTGTAATCCCCGCACGGACGGAGGGAGCCGTCTTTCTTCAGAACGATGTGTAAGGGTGACGACCATGGGCTGGAGGCCTTTTGGCAAAGGCCCATTTTCTCCATTTCGGCGAATGTCTGTTTGGCGGCTGCCAATCGTTCCGGTGCCAGACATCTGAATTTTGCGAAGACTGGGGGTCCCGTCGTCTTGATATGGTGATAAATACCGTGCTTGGCAGGAACCGTGGGCGTTTGGCAAAGTTCTGGACGGAAAACTTCCGGGTACGACGTGAGGAGGTGGGCGTAGGCATCCGTGGGTGCGCTGATGTGGAGAGCGAGGTTAGAGGGGGCGGGCTGAAGAGGTGTCGACAAGTACGAGTCTGCGTTGACCAATCGTCGGTGGGCGACATCGACCAGAAGGTGGAAATGAGAGAGGAAATCCGCTCCGAGGATTGGCATTGTGACGTCAGCAACGAGAAACTTCCAATTGAATTTACCGTTTCCGAACGATAATGTGAGGTTCTCGTAACCGTAGGTGGGTATCGCAGATCCGTTGGCAGCTACCAAGCGGACGTCGGCAGATGTAGACAGACTACGTCGTGCCTTGAAGAGTTTCCTTGGCAAAAGAGAACGACAAGCACCCGTGTCTACCAAAAATCGCACGCCCGTTCCTACATCCTGTAAGAAGAAAAGATTAGAAACATGGGAGGCCACCGCCACAAGCGATGGCCTACTTACGCGTTTTTTGGCCACTGACAATCCTTGGCACATTTCTTCGCGGTTGCCCCGAATCTGAAGTGGTAGTAGCAAAACTGCGGCGGATGGGAGGTAGTAAGTGGCTGTAGAAGTCGTTCGTTGGGGCGCGAGCGATTGGTGGGTGGTGGGCGGCTTTGTCGCCGCTTCGGCACGTCACGGGGTAGGCGTGTATGTCCTACGGCATTCATGTCAGCTTCGGTTGACGTTGAATAGGCATCGTCGTCGTCAGGGGTGGAGGCGTTGATGGAGGTCTTGAAGTGGCTGTCCATAAGGGCGTCGGCTTTGGTCATCAAGTCCTTTATGGGTAAACTATCGACATCGGGTATGGCAGCACGTACAGGTTCGGGTAAACGGCGTATCCAAAGGGCACGGAGTAGGTTTACCTCACGAGAGAGCCGTCTGCGGCAGGTTGAAGGCGAGCGATACTGGTCATTTCCCTGAGGGCAAGCGAAGCCCTTTGGTCCCCCAACGGTTGTTGCGAGAGCTGAAAAGGCTTTGCTATACGGGCGGCTGGCGACGGCGAGTACTGCTGCAGAAGGTATGTTTTGAGGGCGTCATACGCTATTGGGGTGTCTCCTTGTTCACAAAGCCAGTCGGATATTTCTGGGAAGGTGTCCTCGGGTATCGCCGCGAGAACATAATTCGCTATGGTGGATGAGCGACTCACGCCCCTGATACGAAAGTGGACTTCTGCGCGCTGAAACCAAGCAAACGCCTCTCCCCTGACGAACGGTGAAAGTTTTAATGGGGCGGCCGCAGCGCCAACTGCTGTAGTAGAGTCCGTCTCCGTCATAGTACCAACGATGGAGGGGCGAGGGAGGTGGGGGTGGAAGGCAGTGGGAGCGAGTCGACTTCCGGGGTCACCAATGTGACGAGCCGAGAGAAGGGTTGTGAACTCAAAGGCAGGATGCAATCAACTGAGTTATATTGTTATAGAACACTCTCCTTTATATACAAAACCTCAAGGCAACAGGACATAACAAGTTAACAAGACAGACAATGTTACAGAGGAAACAGCAGACATGAATTTTCATGTTCGTTTAGTGCGAGGGAAGAGCGAAGATACAAGCATAATATATGCAAAAGGAATTATGTACAATTGTGTGACACACGGTTGGTACAGTACATGTCCCGGTTTATAAAAATATGTACACGCAACTTTCTAGATACTGCATATGTCAAAACAAGCAAGGGAAACGTCGTATTTCACCCGGATCTTCTATACATTGGAAACCTTATCTCCAGGTTCCCGGCACACACGTGACTATAAGCAATTCCAGAAATCGGTAAACAAGATTTCTCAGACCGGTGAACTATTCATATCTGGGATCAAAATAGGTTTAGGTTTATTTCGCTAGAATCTTGTGATCTAGAAGTCTGAAGTTACGAGTAAAACCACCTGGAGGACTGATTTTTTTATGTAATGTTATTGTTTCGTTGCTTATTTTATGGTATATGTATTTTTTCGTTATATGATATTTGGTTTAAAATCTACTCATGTTAGTTGAGTGCAC
>NC_090759.1:52014715-52019715 GCF_036898095.1 Palaemon carinicauda
ATGTGATTACCATGGGTATTATTCTTAAGGTAATTTCTTTTTATTAATATTCAATAGATTTTCTGTCCTCAGCTGAAGAGACACTTATCCAGGAAGAAATAACACATCGCATCACATATCATGCGAATTTAGCATCATAATGAAGTACATGTTATACGATCCACTTGGAATAGCGAATCCTGCCTACACGTGTTTAAGTGGAACACGTAGTTAAGTGCCAAACTGTCCGGTAAAATTTCCTCTCAAAATGAGATTACGATCTTCTTTACAGGCGGATTAAACACCAAAGCTTATTAAAGAGGAAACGTATTTATCTGCGAAGTAGATTTACATCTAGTTGAACTAAGTTCATTC
Source organism: Palaemon carinicauda (assembly GCF_036898095.1). NCBI lineage: Eukaryota > Metazoa > Arthropoda > Malacostraca > Decapoda > Palaemonidae > Palaemon > Palaemon carinicauda. The sequence continues at coordinate 52,015,070 of NC_090759.1, forward strand.
CTTTAAGTAGTAGGGGACTTATGACCATTTTCTACAGAAACCAGAGCTCTTATAAGTGAGACTGACGGAAAAAAAGAAAAAAAAGATAAAAAAAAAAAAATTTATACATACGAACCTCACGTAACATTATTGTGTACGTGTAATTTGGCGGCTTACGAAAAATTAGCATCGGTCAAGACTGTTAAGGGGTATGATACGAACTACTAAGTAGGACCACTGGGGGTGGGGGTGGGGGGGTGGGGGGTTAGAGGTTAGAGTTTGGTTAAGTTTTCTTCTGGAATGTTATGAATCTCTGAACACGATCGTGTTCCAATGTACCAGAAACGTAATCTATTCGATCCACAACTACAAACTTCAAAACGTATAAAAAATATAGTTGTTGTAGCATTCGTTTACCTATGACTACTAAGCTGTGAAAGCTATACACTGATTAAACGAAGGAACATTGATCTAATACATAAGGTTTACAAATGTGGAATAAGTGTCGTCTAACTACATAACGTAACCCGGAAAGCAATCTTCAACGGGGATTACTTCTACAGAGGACCATGATGATGTAGAACAAAAATTCCGATCGTTTTGATATAAATACATGAGAGCTATTCTCCACATACACCCTGTTTACATAACTACAGTGGGGAAAGACAAAAGTCTTGGGCGTCTGGACTTAGAGGAATCTAGATTTGAAGAATGAAGCGAAGAATTTATTTATCCAAGATAGGATTCCACCTCAGACTGGGAAGAACTTAAGCTTGACGAATGAGCATTTCTTGACATGGAACAAAAATGAAATCTTATGGATAATTTGAATTTTCTAACAGCCTAGAAGCAACTGATGATTGATAATTTCTATTATCATGATTTCCTAAATCGAAACTACTACGACCTCTTTCCTAAGATGGCCTAACAATGATAGAATACGTTCAGACGTATAGGAAACTCCAGCTTAATACTGTTATTTAGATGTTATTAAGGTGATCTCCTGATCCATCAGTTTACTTATATAGTTGCATATATCGATGATATGTCCTCTCATTCAGCGAATTAGTACGGGCTTCATATTAATTCAAGTGGCATAGACTGGAAAGACTTAAATACATCCCCTTCAGATATTTTTTTCCAAACAAATATATTCCTTGATTTTACATTTGGAATTAAAATCATACTTATTTATTTTAGGCATTCCAAGAAATTTCCAAATTTTCTTCGATGCTTATGGATCTCTCTGAGTGCGAGGACACTAAATAGTTCAATACCATAGAAACCGATAGAAATTTTGCGGCGTTAGGAGATATGATCGTATTTAATAATATATTGAAAAATGGCTACAATAACAGTTAATATAATGTAACAAGTGGGAAGTTTTTACGGTAAAATATTCTACTAATAGCGTTTGATTACGTAAATGTCTATCATAAGCGACACAAACTTCGGGTTACAGCGAGGCAACGGCAAATTAATCAATCAATAAAAATACCAGGCTACCGGTAAATTAGTGATGTCACTGCATATTGCCAATCAACAAAAAATTCTAAAGTACAATGCGTAATATATCTTGGCTTTATTTAATTGAATATACATTCAAATTAGCATTGCACTCAATTACAACTGTATTCAATTACTTAAACCACACACACACACACACACACACACACACACACACACACACACACACACACACACACACACACACACATATATATATATATATATATATATATATATATATATATATATATATATATATATATATATATATATATATATGAAAAGCCAGACTTACACATACGGTTTCTCATAGTACTCATTGTTTGTAAAACAACTTTACTATGATTTTTTACTGTATTATTCCGAAACCAATAAAGGAGAAACACAATGAAGAACAAACCGCGATGATAGAATTAATCAAGATTTTGGCCTTTCCATCTTTCATAGGGGTCTTCCGGCCAATTGGTGGTTAAGGACCATACAACTTCCGCCCTAATAATCAACAACTCTGATTGAGACGGACCTTCCCCCAGAGACTTGAGGGCCAAACTTTCATGGAACGAGAATAGGAAACTTGTTCATAGTTAGTTTGATTCACTTCAAGCTCAAATAAGTTCTTAATATCCTCTATATTGTTACTGTGGCTCATTCTTAAGTCTGTGGACTTATGTTACGTTCAATTAAATTTTGACTTGGTTGGTTCTGATAGTAATAAGATGTAATAAGATTAAGTTCTTTGAAGTGGCAGAGGACAAAAATTATATATGAAAGACAAAACTTCATTATTATTATTATTATTATCATTAATACAAGCTAGGCTATAACCCAAGTAACCTAGTAGGAAAAGTAATATGTTATAAGCCCAAAGGCTCCAACAGGGAAAATAGCCCAGTGAGGACACGGGCCAAGAAAAAAATAAACTAAAAGAGAAGAAAAAACAATCATAATAAAATATATCAAGAACGGTAACAACATTAATTAGATCCTTCACATATAAAACTTAAAAACATGACAATGAGCTTCACAAAGGGTGGCAATAATAATAAACAATTTAGTCAAAGCAAAATTATTCATTTTTGCTTCGAGAAGCCAGATGAGGTCTGGTATGCAAAATAAAGTATCTTACCTCGTCGCAGTAATTTCACATAGATAGCCTATTAAGGCAGTTTCTAAAAAGCTACCTGCTTTGATGATAAATAGTCCTTATTCCTCTCCATCTTGGTATACCGAGATTAACGATATTATACGTTTTCCATGTTATAAAGGGTATTTTTTCTGGTTCAATATCCAGGGATAAGAAATCTAACAAAAAGAAGGATAATTAGCTACTTGTAAAACTGCAAATATTTATATATCTGAATATACTCAATTATTTAAAATCCAGTTATCTGATTAATAAGAAAATAAAGATCATTAAAACTGTACCATTTTGTGAGAACAGCCATATTTTAGAGCATCCAAAATAAAGGTTTCTTTGATGGTCTTTCATACAAATTCTCTATTTCCACAGATATTTTCTTTTGATTCTTTAAAGTTTAAGCAATTCAAGCACAATATTACCTTGCATGTACCAATACAGAATTGGTTTTCAAGAAACTTTCTTTTCCTCTTGTTTTTATCCCTTTCTGGTTAAGTAAACAATATAGTTGTTCTACTAAAAAATAATCCTTATGCGTAAAAAATGTGTATGCTTAAGTGAAGCAGAGAATCCCTGGTAGAGCCTACTCTTATTCAATACTCTCTTTCAATGCTGTAAAAGGGGGCCAGCTACACGGTTGGATGGAAAAGCGAATTGGAAGTCAATAGCAATAAATGGTTACTGGCACCAAAAGATGTAACTGAAGAACTCAATCAATATATGGTATATATTGTTGAAAATATACATAAGGACTAATTTTCATATTGTTGAAATTCTTTAACATATGTTAATTTCGGCATTTCCTCCAAAAGTCACCCAAGGAAAACTAAAGAAAAGCAGAGTAGAAATTTACATTTCTGTCGAACATCATCTACGAATTTATTTTTACAAAACTGGCGAAACATTTTGAAAAACTTATGCTAATTCAGAATCTCGAGATAAAACGAACAATATTCCTATTCCTGGTTTATTTTTTTCATATTGTTTGAAGTAGGCTTTATTTCTCAATTTTAGACATAAAAAACTTCAATGGTGAGCGAGACAAACACCAAAATTGCTCCACCCCCCCCCACCCCCACCCAAAAAAAAAAAAAAAAACACACACCACCATCTGGGTTCAGAAAACACTGAAAAGGTTACTGTGTTCACTATTGAGATTGTTTATTATTCTTCATATATCTTGATTTTGACAACAGGAAAAGGAAATACAGTATGATCAAAACCTAAGAGGCAGAAACATAATACCTAAACCATCAAAATAACTGGACGAATTAATTTCCTAATAAGATTTGCAGGCAAGCTACCCGGAGATGTCTGCTTACAAACGGGCATGAATTTGTCTTCCGAATAGAAAAAATGCAGCACCTAGTTACTTCCGCCAACGAAGTTGGGATGAGGTTGCTTTCGCCCCGGGTTGTCCGTTTGTTTGTGAACAACTTCCTGGCCAAAATTTTACTCATAGAGTACTAAAACTTTCATGGATTAATTTTGAAAGTCCTAGGTCAAAGGTCAAGGTCAAGGACAAGGTCAAGATCAAGCAAAATTTCGATCGAATTAACCCTAACCTTAACCCCAAGTACGGAAATGGTTGTCACACAGACTTCAAATCCGCCTACGGTTTAAATTGATTCTGGAAAGTCAAGATAGTTTCGATGAATAAGCTGCCGTGGCGGAGGTCTGCACTCTCACAGTAATTTTCTAATTTAAAGAGTCGTTTGACATAACTAGAATATACCCTTAATTTGGCAAAACATGACTTTTTTCTTTGTATTATATATTCGATGCGTCGTATGACGATGGATATAATATTGATCTCCACACACATTAATATCTATCAGTCTCCTGTGAAATCAGTCCATAAGTCGTACTCTCACGTATCATTTAGGAGTTCTGGTGTGCTGAAAGCAGTTTATTTTGATTAAAATAAAAAGTTCATCAGTTTTCCTTCGGCAGCTCTCAATACTTCGCATATCTCTGATAAATATTACTAAATCTCTGAAACTGAACGATAGCAGAAAAT
>NC_090759.1:52022215-52024715 GCF_036898095.1 Palaemon carinicauda
TATATATATATATATATATATTTGTAAAGTATATAAAATACGTTTAATCTGGATAAATTTGGTAAATTCATTAAAGTTAGGATAAGTTTATCTATGATCAAATAGATTTAGACATGATGAAAGGAGATCGCAAGAGGCTTGAAATGGTTTCCAAAAACAGATAAATAATATACAGTATATTAAAATCATAAACATATGGAAAGAAACTGTGAGATACGATAAGGGTAAACTTATTTTGAAAATTAAAAAAGGTAATTATTGACCGAATGAAAGAATGGATGAGGGAAGAAAGTCTCCGTCCTACATCAAAACTGAAGGTGATCTATAATACGAATTTTTCAGAAGGAACGAAAAGTTCACTTTGTCTCTCCTTCAAATCAACGTCTCGCCACTTGAGGAATAGATCCAGCCAAACATTTTGTCAATAATAACAAAAGACCACCGTTGCCAAGTCCCCCTTAGATGTCACATCTCCATAAGTAAGATGGACTATGACTAGTAAAAGTGCGATACTACCTAATACACTTGGGAGAGAGATCTAGAACCCGTCTCAGACAGTCAATTGCGTCCCAAAACAATAAAGACCGAATGCAAATCCGTCACTTACTGAAATACGCCTTTGCCCAACTAAATCTGAGAAAAGAATAGAGACAGTAAAAGAAAAAGAGAGCGTTTCTAAAAGAAGCCGAGCTATCTAGTCCCATTTCAGAATGCGGAGCAAAATTACAAAGAGCGATATAAGGCGGACAAAAGTTCCACGGAGATGCGGCTGTTTTTTAATAAAAGCCGACGTATCATTCCAAGATCTTACTTTACGGACCCCATATCTGAGATCAATGTTACAAAATTCCAAGTTTTCCAGGCGGAACCATTTCAAGTTTTATTTTCTCTAAACTTTGACTCGGCCATATGAGGCACATAAGATCTCTTTTTGAACCATAACCTCGTATGATCTTCATTTTGAAATTCAAGGTTTCCAATAAAATGACTTGTGAATTTACAGATAAGACTAGATAAAAAAAACCAAATACGATTTCATGGATATATGTATATATGTATTGAGTGTAAATACTATGAAATTGCTGTGGGAAAACATTGAGATTGGGAGGAAAGATGAAATAATGGATAGTATGTATGAAATAGAAAAGGGCTTTGACAACAATATGTGCAAGGATAAAAGACCAGAAATATATCGGAAGAATTTATTTATATTCTAAGAGAAAGAGAAAAAAGAAAAGGCATATTATTTCATCATTATTACTAGCTATTCTACAACCCTATTTGGTAAGGCAGGATACTACAAGCCTTAGGGATTCAACAGGGAAAATAGCTCAGTATGGAAAGGAAGTAAGGAAATAAAAAAAAATATTTATATATATGAGAAGTAATGAATTAGAAATATGCAATTTCTTATGGCAAGTAACAACGTTTAAATAGATCTGTCATATATAAACTATGAAGACAAACTTATGTTAGTGTGCTCATCATAAAAACATTCAGTGCAAGTATGAAATTTGGAAGTTTCACCAACTCAACTGCGAAACTAGGACGATCAATCCACAATGTGGTAACAGCCGGAATTAAAATTCTAGAGTACCGTGTACTGTTGAACCTTATATTGAAGGCAAGACTGCTAGAATTAACTATAGTTGCTGCAAAGATTCCGGCAGAAATAAGACCAATCACATGATGACGTCATAGCCAATCAGGTTGTCTCCCCTACAAATTTCAAACTATACTATCGCTTTAAGGGGATGTGTTGTGACAGCGAGGGAGACAACATGATTCACTATGATGTCCTCAAAGGCTGCGGCTTATTTTGTCCGGAATCTCTGCGTCGACTATACATACCTAGTATTACGTAGAGATGATACAGTCTGAGAAGATACGAATGCCCAGTGAGGTGAGAATTATGATTAAAATTATGCAACAAAAATAAAGAACTTATTGAACGACGGTCCCAAAGATTAATATCAAGATCAGGAATAACAGACCTAATAAACAGATTTTTTTCCAAAATTTAATATGAGAGGTTGTAGCTGGAGACCACACAGGAGAACGATGTAGAATGAAAAAAGTAGAACATTTATTCGGGATAGACTGATCAAAGAAACCTCAAAAGACTTAAAAATCTAAATTTTTGTGCAATTGAAGAAGAAACGCATCATGTAATTGGGAAGTAGATATTGACAGAAATAACAGCTGATAACATTTTGACTTGGTATTTACAGAAATTCATAAACAGTGCCCGTTATATTTCTTGAAATTTCGTTAAAGTAATAATAGAAAATGAAATCATTATAATATACAAAAGCATTTTGAAAAAAAAATGAAAGTATATGTTTCTCACAAAGTACATCAAATTTTTTGTGAAGTTGAAAATGCAGATTTTAGAATATAAAAGATTGGAGTTGGTAAGGACCTATGTCGATATACGTTGAAATTTCTTAATTCTTAAGATAAAGCATTATTTGGCCATTTTGATAGTAAAGTCGTAAAC
>NC_090759.1:52029715-52034715 GCF_036898095.1 Palaemon carinicauda
TCAGATTAAGTGATGAAAAAAGAAATGTAATATAAGAAAAAAAAAAAAGTCTGACTTTGCCTCCTAAAATAAAAGGAGCCATTTACATTTCTAATATGGATCTGGGTTTGAAAAAATAGTGAAATCAATAACATTATTATCATTAATTGCTAAGCTACAACCCTAATTGGAAAATCAGGATGCTATAAGCCCAAGGGGTCCAACAAGGAAAATAGTTCAGTGAGGAAAGGAAATAAGGAAAAACTACAATAGAAATTTAAGAACAATAATGACATTAAAATAAATCCATCATATATAAATTATGAAAACTTGTAAATAACAAAAGGATAAAAACTTCAAAATAAAGAGAGAAAGAGAAACCAAATTACATCAATATTGAAAGCCTAATACACTTTCCAGGAAAATTAGAATTATAAAATAATTCAGTATGAAAATTTCATTGTACATACAATAGCAATAATGAACCGCAAGACAAAATGACCTGGGAGAGAACATTATATGAAAAAATAAACTAGAAAAGTCTTCCTCATGAAAATTTAATTGCACATGCAACATTCTGCTCTGCTCGTTCAGCCTTTTGCTCCTCTGCTAACAATCAGCATGAAAAACTAAGAAAACAGTTTCTAATCTCATACCCGTTTTATTATCTACTGTTAAAAATGTCCTGTAATAATAACGGTAAAAATACTTGAATAAAAGTTGCCAGGCATTTGCCGTTTTAAAAATGGATATATTGACGTGAAGGAGTGATATTACGGTCACCAACCCGTAAAAGATAATAAAGTAGGGTAGAAATTACGGTCGCCTGTATTTTACTGAAATACGGGAGAGAACACTATATTTTTACGTTGAATTTCCCATTAAAATTACGGTTTTTAACAGTGTAATCTACGCAGCGTTATGTTGCACGACATTGTAACCTTTCATTCAACTCTGGAATAAAGTTTTTTTGTGGATTTATCTAAACACCGATGGAAATGTTTATATCGTACTTCTTTATGATTACTTTTTTATTTTTCATACAGCTTCCATAACCTGCCAACCTATACATTTATAACCCCTTGACTGATAAAAAATATATTTTCTTATTACAATGAAAATGTGAAGCATGAAGATATCCTTCATATTAATCATTCTTCATAATATCTTAGTACGTACAACTTACTAAGCTCAATTATTTATATTCAATTACTAAATTGAAAAAAAGTATGAAGGTGGGCTTGATTCAACTTTTAATTATTAAAACAAAGAAAGTCATATTTGCAAAGAGCTTGTTATCTAATTTAAAAGATTCAGAACAATGTTACTTTTATTTGATAAAACGTTAGTGGGAAAATATAATTGTACCATATCTTGAATATTCATTTTGTGGTTCAGCGGGTTTCAAATGAATCTATTTAATCAAAATTAATCCTTCAGGTATCTCTAAAAAGCAAGAAAAAAAATTATCGCAGATACGATAACTTTAATTAAGCAAAAGGAGATGAGATGAAAATAAAAGGTAAAGAAATAAAACTCTATAATGGGAAGAAATAAAGTTCTTACCTATATTTAAGACAACGCAATATTTGAAAGGAATATAAATTCTAAAATTATTTAACATTCTTAATGATATCTATACTACTATAAAAATTCTTCAAAATAGTTTTTGAACTTGATAAAATCAGATATTTCATTACATAACATCTTAAAGAATATTTCACAAACGAATTTCATACTTGGCCAGATACGAAGGCAGAGAGAGAGAGAGAGGAGAGAGAGGAGAGAGAGAGAGAGAGAGAGAGAGAGAGAGAGAGAGAGAGAGAAGAGAGTTATAAGGATTTTGGTTGTCTCAGACTTTCTAGTCCATTTCTCTTTAGTAGAGCGATTTAGTTCAAGCATTTAAAGAGTTCTTATGATCTTGTCTAACTTATTCTTATGAGAGAGAGAGAGAGAGAGAGAGAGAGAGAGAGAGAGGAGAGAGAGAGAGAGAGAGAGAGAGAGAGAGAGAGAGAGAGAGAGAGCGAGAGAGTTATTTTTCTTAAATGGAATTGGAACGAATGGTTCATAACACATTAACAATTCTTCCACACTTCTCCCGACAGAGAATATTGTCATTGGATTTCTTCCATTCTGCGATAACAAATATATTTCCAGAGTCAGAAAACATCAAATTATTTTTCAGGGAACTCTGCACACCGTAAAGAACCTGTCAAAACTCAGTTATGATTGAACGTGCAATATTTACGAACGGCGAGAATGATTGATTTGTCCAAAACATAAATAATATACGAAGGTCAGTCTGCTTTTTTGTAGCTAAGGGGCTGGACGTGATTTTGACAGGGTAAAATGAGCCATGACCATTATGATAAAAGAATATTCTTTTGCATCGGTGACTTGACATTTCAAGGGTAGATTGTTTGAATAGCTTTTGTATCTATATTATTTTCAATTTGTAAGAATAATAAAAATAAAAAATAATAAAAAATAAAAATACTATTTTAATTTGTAACAGTAACAATAATAAGGAATAAAAATACTATCAGTTTGTCATGCTCGGGAAACCAATCTTTTCTTCCAGTTTGTTTTTCTTGACTCTCTTCCAACTTAGGCTGGAAAAGCTTCATGTTTAATTTTTTTTCTTACTTTAATAAATCACACACATATTTTCATACCAATCCAGTGTAATAGTCATTAAGAATCTCTCTAATTGAGAGAGAGAGAGAGGGAGAGAGAGAGAGAGAGAGAGAGAGAGAGAGAGAGAGAGAGAGAGAAAGATAGAGAGAGAGAGAGAATTTCTTTTCTCTAATGGAATTGGAGCGAATGGTTTAAAACACATTAACAATTCTTCCACACTTTTCCCATCAGAGAATATTGTCATTAGAGTTCTTCCATTCTGCGATAACAAATATATTTCTAGAGTCAGGAAACATCACATTATTTTTCAGGGAACACTGCCACACCATAAAGAACCTGTCAAACTCCGTGATGATTGAACGTGCAATATTTACGAAAGGCGAGAATGATTGATTTGTCCAAAACATAAATAATATACGAAGGTCAGTCTGCTTTTTTGTAGCTAAGGGACAGGACGGGATATTGACAGAGTAAAATAAGCCATGGCCATTATGATAATAGAATATTCTTTTGCAACGGTGACTTGACATTTTGAATAGCTTTTGTAACTCTATTATGATTAGTAGTAATAATAATAAAATAATAAAAACGATAAATATGTTTTAAACGCGTTTCCAGCACCAGAAGCTAGTCGTTTCTTTCAGTTTGTTTTCTTGACATTTTTTCGACTTAGGCTGGAAGAAGTTTCATATATTTTTTTTACCTGAACATAAGTAAACATATATTTTCATACCAATCCATTGTAATAGTCATTAGGAATCTCTTAGAGAGAGAGAGAGAGAGAGAGAGAGAGAGAGAGAGAGAGGAGAGAGAGAGAGAGAGAGAGAGAGAGAGAGAGAGAGAGAGAGAGAGAGAGTTACGAGGATTTTGGATGTCTCAAAGAATTTCTAGTCCATCAGCGGAGACTCCATTTGCTCTTTGGTAGAGCAATTTAGTTTAAGCATTTAGAGTGTTCTTACGACCTTGACTAACTTATTCTTATTTCTATTAGAGAGAGAGAGAGAGAGAGAGAGAGAGAGAGAGAGAGGAGAGAGAGAGAGAGAGAGAGAGGAGAGAGAGTTTCTTTTCTTTAATGGAATTGGAGCGAATGGTTTAAAACGCTATCAACAATTCTTCCACACTTTTCCCATCAGAGAATATTGTCATTAGAGTTCTTCCATTCTGCGATAACAAATATATTTCTAGAGTCAGGAAACATCACATTATTTTTCAGGGAACACTGCACACCGTAAAGAACCTGTCAAACTCCGTGATGATTGAACGTGCAATATTTACGAAAGGCGAGAATGATTGATTTGTCTAAAATATAAATAATAATACGACGGTCAGTCTTTGCTTTTGTGTAGCTAAGATGCTGGACGCGATTTTGACAAGGTCAAATGAGCCATGACCATTATGATAAAAGAATATTCTTTTGCATCGGTGACTTGACATTTCAAGGGTAGATTGTTTGAATAGCTTTTGTATCTATATTATTTCAATTTGTAAGAATAATAAAAATAAAAAATAATAAAAAATAAAAAATACTATTTTAATTTGTAACAGTAACAATAATAAGGAATAAAAATACTATCAGTTTGTCATGCTCGGGAAACCAATCTTTTCTTCCAGTTTGTTTTCTTGACTCTCTTCCAACTTAGGCTGGAAAAGCTTCATGTTTAATTTTTTTTCTTACTTTAATAAATCACACATATATTTTCATACCAATCCATTGTAATAGTCATTAAGCATCTCTCTAATTGAGAGAGAGAGAGAGAGAGAGAGAGAGAGAGAGAGAGAGAGAGAGAGAGAGAGAGAGAGAGAGAGAGAGAGTGAGTTTCTTTTCTTTAATGGAATTGGAGCGAATGGTTTAAAACGCATTAACAATTCTTCCACACTTTTCCCATCAGAGAATATTGTCATTAGAGTTCTTCCATTCTGCGATAACAAATATATTTCCAGAGTCAGGAAACATCACATTATTTTTCAGGGAACACTGCACACCGTAAAGAACCTGTCAAAACTCAGTTATGATTGAACGTGCAATATTTACGAAAGGCGAGAATGATTGATTTGTCTAAAACATAAATAATAATACGAAGGTCAGTCTGCTTTTTTGTAGCTAAGGGGCTGGACGTGATTTTGACAGGGTAAAATGAGCCATGACCATTATGATAAAAGAATATTCTTTTGCATCGGTGACTTGACATTTCAAGGGGCGATTGTTTGAATAGCTTTTGTAACTATAATATTATAATTAGTAGCAATAACAATAAAAGTAATAAACACGATAAACAAGTTTTAAACGTTTTTCCAATCAGTCTTTTTATCCAACTTAGGCTGGAAAAAGTTTTTTTTTTACCTTATCATAAGTACATATATAATTTCACACAAATCCATTGTAA
>NC_090759.1:52042215-52057215 GCF_036898095.1 Palaemon carinicauda
CCTTTGGACGTTGAATACTGATATAGGTCGGCAGTAAACGGTAATTGTAGCAAAGGATTCCTCCTATTTACTGCATGGCTCATAAACTCGAACTTATCTTCATGCAATGACATGTTGTTCTTAGTTGACCATTGGGTAACAGTATTCAGATCCTGTTGCAAGAGTACCATATCAGGAGTAGTTGATATTGCTCTCATAATCCTTGTATCGTCAGCAAAGCAACGACCGACACTGTTGCCTACACACAGTGTTATGTCGTTTATGAATATAAGAAACAGTATAGGACCCAGAACGGTTCCTTGAGGTACTCCACTCAAAATTAAGGCTGCAACACTGAACTGGCCTTCAACTGCGACTTGCTGTGTGCGATCCTTAAGAAATGATTCGATCCATTTTACAATCTTCGGATGAATTCCATACTTGGAGAGCTTCTTGATGAGTAGGGCATGATACACCTTATCGAAAGCTTTGGCGTAGTCCAAATAAATGCAATCGGTATCGTTTCCTTCAAGAAAGTTTTCCAGAATGTTATCGAAGTGATGGAGAAGCTGGGTTAAGCAGCTATGACCTGACCTAAAACCATGCTGTTGGCTGCATAGAAGGCTGTTGGACTCAAGATGGTGGACAAGGCGTTTCCTAATAAAACGCTCAAATATCTTGATGATATGGGAGGTCAGAGATACAGGTCGGTAATTTGAAGCAGTTGCGTGACTCCCTTTTTTGTAGAGTGGACAAATAACGGAGTTCTTGTAGAAGGACGGGACTACACCTGATTCAAAGGATTGTGACCAGAGGATGAAAATAGGTCGAGCCAACGCATGTTTACAGGACTTGAGCAGCACAGAAGGGATACCATCAGGGCCAGGGGCTGAGTCTGCCTTCATGTCATCAATGGCAGATATAACATCTCCTTCACTGAAAAGTAATTGCGAGTCCTCAAATCTTTCTGTAATTGTCGGCGGTGTAAAGTCTGCTGCAGCAATGTCGACATCTCTTGGGTTGCTGAAAACAGATTTGAACTGGGTTTGCAATATGTTGGCTATTTTCTGAGGATCAGTACAAATATTATTGCTTTCATCAAAAAGCATGCTAATGGTCTGTTTTTGCCGGGAGAATCTCTTAGCATAGCTATAAAAGAGAAAATATAAAGTAACCAGAGATATGGGTCCACTGTAGTACTGTCTGGTCAGTCAAAGGACCTAATAACTCTCAAGCAACTGTATAAGCGATTGTTACTATACATTTTTTACTTCTCTTGTTGTCTTTTATATTTTACTATTAAACTCTTGTATTTTTATAACTTAACTCTTGTACAGTATTTCTTTGGGTGTAGTCTCTCTCATTACGCCAGGTAACAAGTTCAACCCTACTCTTCATAAATCTAAGAGAATGGAAAGATATCTAACCATTAAAACAAAGGCTAAAATATTGAAGAAGCAACCAACAACGTCCCATGATAGACAACCAAACTAAAAGATTTTAAATGGGATAAATTTATCAACACTAAAATAAAATAACGTTAAGAAAAAATCTGGAAGGAGTCTGTATCCTAAATCCGAGGCTTTGACATCTTACTAGATTTCAATAATAAAGGTCTACAGGTGCTAATGGATTTTTCAGGACCCAGTCCTAAATTTCGCACAGTAATCGAATCCGGGATTTTTCGTCTTGAGAATAATGATATAATACAATTAGTGCATTTTAAGAACTGTTTCTCAGTTTTCCTTAGAAAATTTAATGAGACAAAATGAACTCAAGTAAGTTGTCGCAAAAATAAGACAGCTCTGAAGACAGCACTTAACTTGATGTCACTATTGACGAGACGTCATGTTATTGACGCCCAGCGACAAAAGAACAGAGGGAAAAGGAAACGGGAAGCAGAGATCAAAGAGGTGTCGATTCTCCCTCCCTCTCTCTCTCTCTCTCTCTCTCTCTCTCTCTCTCTCTCTCTCTCTCTCTCTCTCTCTCTCTCCCTCTCATCTAGTGTTTTCACTCGGAATGACATAGTGCTCTCAGAGCAGTTTAGTTTTCAAACTTTAATTTGATTTACCTGTAATTTAATTGTTCCCAGTAATAGTGAAGTGAAAATTCCTAGCGAATATTTTCTGCAAGTATGAGAGAGAGCAAATATGAGAAAATTAGTCGATGAAAAGTATACATGTATATGAGATTAGATTTGTGGATTTTGCCAATAAGGCCTAGCGAAGGGGCCGGGGAAATCATTCAACAATCCGGTTCAAGTAGAGGAGAACCCTGCACTGGCATTATGAAGTAAAAGTTTCAAGAGGTTTGAGATAAAACCTAAGTAGAAAAATGGAGGGGAACGGAGGTAAAATAGACGGCTAAAGGGCGGAGGTAAGTTGCAACGAGCCTTAAAAAATGCCTACAGTCTGTAAGGAATAATGAGTTACCTCGAGAGCACACACACCTATTAGGAGCATCTATCAATCATATTTTTTCATACTAGTTAGGTTCAAACATTATGACCTGAACAAGGTTAATACAAGATTATGCATCATGAAATAAGGAAAATAGCATTAAATTTACAACTATTACCATTTCTTATATTTTCATTAATTTCTATTTGCAACATCTGAAGTTAAAGATCTCATTTATTTTACAAATGAAAATATCGGTCTTATATTTAAATCATATCAGTTAAAAAGGACAAAGTCCAGCTTCCTACATCAAGCTCTTTCTTCAAATCATCAACCCATCTATGTGCCTGGTTCTGTGGCGGAATAAGGCCAACTTAGAGTTGAACCAACCCTTACCAAGGAATTCAAAACGTTTGGCAGTACTGCTCAGATCACACAATAAGGCCTATTTTCCTAACATATAATTAATTTAGCCAAAGCTATTAGCCATTTTAGACAAGTTGTCTATTAATGTTTCGTATGAATATTTAGCGTTTTTTTTTTTTTTTTTTTTAAGGGTGAATTATTTCATCATTTCACGGTGTATTCCAAAGTACGGGTATTCTGGGCTACTACTCTAAGTTACGGCAATAGACTACCTTTTTAGAATGGAGATATACTTTCTGAAACATTGAAAGATTTGACTGATTTAGACAGATCACGTCATTCCAAAGCCATAAAAGTTTACAGGTAGCTTGATTAAGTGAATTCAAAAAAATTTCAAAGCCCGTATCATAAACCAAGGTTTTACATTATATGGTGAAAAGACAATAAAATATGGCAGTCAACACAAATATATCTGAATAGTCTTTGTAACTCGGTGGTTATCAACCTAGACTGCGGTCACTTCCATGAGTGACGAAGATCAATCCCACGGTGGGATTAACATGAAGAATTTAGATTGGTTCCCTGAAATATATCGTTTAAACGCCGCTTATGAATGGCAGAAGCCAGGGACAGTGACAGGGCAATTACCAAGGACTAACGACTGACCATATATACATACGGTTAGTGCCAAGCCTTCTTTCCACGCAAAATAGGACCAAGGAGGGTCAGGCAATGGCTGCTGATGATTCAGCAGATAGACCTAGAAGCTACCCCAAGAGGTTGATGTGCTGCTGGTGAGCCTCCTTTGTAAGTGTTTGAAGTGGTTACACTTGTGGAAGTTTATGCACAGGGGTTTCATCTGAATTAAACAGTTGTGTATATAGAACGGTCGATGTTTCGTGAGACTCGGGATCAGACTCCTCCTACCAAAAGAAAACATAGGTCACAGTGCGTTAGTCCAAACTAGAGGGCCAGAGAGGGTCACGCAATGACTGCTGATGAACCAGCAGGTAAACCTATAAGCTCCCAGAAACCCAAATCCATAGCTCACAAGGATGGTGAGATTGTAGAAACTACAAGAAACTATCGAACTTGAACGGGACTCGAACCGCAGTCCGGCAATCGCTAAACAGGAACGTTTCCAATATAGGCAACCGCAACACTATATTTGACATTGGTCAATTTTGTACATGGCTGGCGGGCAACAGAGTCGGAGTGCAACCGGTGTTGAGAAGGTCATAGGACAATCAACCTTCTTCCTAAAAGATTACCTAAAATCAAAGAGGTCAACATATGGAATAATATTACGCTTGGATATGAAGCGTATAAGGAAAATTCAATAATATTGGAAAATGGGACGTGATAAGCGGCCCACTGCCAAACTACTGGAAGTAAAGTCTTCAGACCTTGACTAGAAAAACGTCCGGTAACTTTAATACAGAAGGTTTTATGATGAAAAATTTCATGGCCCACTAAAAAGGGGACGGATGTGTTATAATTATGTTATCTAAACCTCCATGTAGGCTTTTTTGCCAGATATATATATATATATATATATATATATATATATATATATATATATATATATACATATATATATATATATATATATACATATATATACATATATATATATATATACATATATATATACATATATATATATATATATATATATATATATATATATATATATATATATATATATATATATATATATATATATATATATATATATTAAATGTAACAACACATGACGTCGTTTCTATTTCACTGCTGGACAAAGGCCATAGACATGTCTTTATTCATTTCTAGGGTTTGGCCAGTTTTCATCACCACGCTAGCTACTGTGGATTGGTGATGGTAGGAGACTTTTGTCTGATCGCTCACAGCAAACAAACCTAGTATGGGTGTTCGTATCTAGGACAGCTTTGCTGATCATGGCAATACACAAACCCTTTCACCAGAAAGTAATATCATGTATGTATGTATGTATGTACGTACTTTTGCATGTACTGTATATATATATATATATATATATATATATATATATATATATATATATATATATACATATATATATATATATATATATATATCATAACATGGTTGGAAATGTCCCAATATCTGAACCAGACAAGTATACAGGAAGAAGTATATGAGTCTGTAAGTGGCCTAGTAGGAGAGAGAGAGAGAGAGAGAGAGAGAGAGAGAGAGAGAGAGAGAGAGAGAGAGAGAGAGAGAGAGAGACTATATGAATTTCGTAGGAAATGGCACGATGAGTTAAAAATTATTAAGCTATCGTCCCTGCCAGTAAAAAAAAAAGCAAGCCAGTATGTTTACTGGGTAGCGATATTATACAACGGAAGTTTTCTCGCCATAATCATCAGAGCAAAGGTAACCATGAATCGAAATTCGACCTCCACCATTCTACTCTTCATTAAGTTAAACCCAAAAAGACCATAAAACTAAATGGCGCATCACGGTTTGTATGGTCATCGTCTACATATTTAAATTTTTTCGTTTTTATAATTCATGAGTAGTAAATCCTTTGTTAACCTAATATATATATATATATATATATATATATATATATATATATATATGATAAATTTTGCACATTTAAACGTGTTTTTCATATTTCAAATAAGCCATATATATTAACACATTAAAGTCTGTAAGATCTTTCTTCGTGTCTGAGTGGTATGGTCAATGTCACACAAGTATCCAGGACCAGGGTTCGAAGCCTGGCCGGACAGATACTATAGTCTTTGAGTGATTTCGCCTGGGGCTCTAATCCCGAGGTTGTTAAGAGAGCCCAGACTTTAATGTGTTAATATATATGGCCTATTTGAAATATATATGTGTATATATATATATAAATGAATATATATATATATATATATATGAATATATATATACATATATATATATATATATATATATATATATATATATATATACATTATATATACATATATATATGTATATATATATATATATATATATATATATATATATATATATATATATATATTTACACTGTATATATATATATATATATATAAATATATATATATCAGGCCAAATAGAAAGACAGCTATACTTTAACCAACCATGAAAGTGGCCAGGCTTTAGAAGTGAGTATTCATCAACAGACTATATCGATTTACTTAATCATCTAATGGAAAAATCAACAGAATATGACAAACCACTAAGAATGATATTCATAGACTATGAGAAAGCTTTTGATTCTTTCAAATCTTCAGAAATAATGAAGCCTTTCAGAGACAATAAATAGATAATTCTTGATAGAACACTTGAAGACATCTATACGGGAAGTACAGAAATCCTAAAACTACCTAAAGACAATGAGAACATTAAGATTGAGAAAGAAGTCAGAAAGGGGAACCCCATCTCTCCTAAGTTACTCACAGCATGCCTGGAAAAAGTTTTTTAAGAATTCTTATTTGGAATATGTATGAATTAACATTAATGGGGATAACTTAACCACTTAAGATTTGCACATGATATAGTTCTGTTGAGTGAATCATGAGAAGTATTGCAAAAATGATTGAAGATTTGAATAAAGGGAGCAGAAATGTAGAAATGAAAATTAATATGAGTAAAACTTAGATAATGTTCAATGAAATTGCAACGACAAATAAGGGTTATGGACGAACCCCTAGAGATTGTTAATGAATATACGTACTTAGGACAGACAGTAAGTGTTTCCAAAGGACATAAGACAGAAATTAAGAGAAGGATACACACAGAAAGGGGAGTTTTTGGTAAACAAAACGAGATTATGAAACGTAAACGCCACTTTCTCTAAAATGAAAAGTATTTAATTAGACGAGATATTACAAAAGAAACAGGGGGATGGACGAGAAAAACTAAGATAATTTGAGGGTATAAACTGGCATAGAAAGACAATAAGTAGACGCGAGTGGAATGAGATGTTTGAGGCCTTTGTTCTGCTGTGGTCTAGTAATGGCTTATGATGATGATGATGATAAAATATATATATATATATATATATATATATATATATTTATATATATACATATATATATGCATATAAATATATATATATATATATAAATATATGTATATATGTATACATTATATATATATACATATATATATGTATGTATACATATATATAAGTGTATACATACATATATATACACACACACACACACACACATATATATATATATATATATATGTATATTTATAGATGTGTATATATATACATATATATGCATATATATATGGATACATACATATATATATATATATATATATATATATATATATATATATATGTGTGTGTGTGTGTATGTATACATATACTGTATATGTGTATACATACATACAAATATATATATATATATATATATATATATATATATATATATATATATATATACATATATATATGAACACAAAAATATAAGCATCGTAGACAAAATACTAGCGTGAAAATGTGCAGTCTTGAAATATAGAAGCCGTAGCAAGTTTCGAAATTTTGTTGGACATACTTGGTTACGTTTACGATGTCAACCCTTTTGGACTAATATAACTTAGCTCTATCTATCCTGACGATCACAATAGGACACTGACAAAACTGTGGCGTTGTCCCGGAAACTCATCTCAAGTCGTAAAAAAATTGCAGACAAACAAAAGGTCTCTAGATAGCAACTGTAGTTTAGCCGTCACTGTGAACAATACGAAGAATTCTCTTGGCCTTTATCTTGAAATTATAAGAAATTTTTGTTCTCTCTCTCTCTCTCTCTCTCTCTCTCTCTCTCTCTCTCTCTCTCTCTCTCTCTCTCTCTCTCTCTCTCTCTCTCTCCCAAGAGTAAAAGACCTAGACTTCTTTCTATTTCACAAAGGAAAGGGATCTAAACTTTTTCCTCTCTTACTCTCACTTCAAAATAAAGATATTTCTCTCTCTCTCTCTCTCTCTCTCTCTCTCTCTCTCTCTCTCTCTCTCTCTCTCTCTCTCTCTCTCTCAGACAAATGGATATTTTTTTTCTTTCTATCTTGCCAATTTTACGAAATTCTTTCTCGTTCTGCTACCGATAGGAAATTGAGTCATTACCTTTATCCATTACTGATGTTCAAATTTTATCAAAAATTTTCTTTCTTTGTAGTACTAAAAGAAATCCTTTTTAGTTCCTTCCTATTGAACAGTAATAACTCTCTCTCTCTCTCTCTCTCTCTCTCTCCTCTCTCTCTCTCTCTCTCTCTCTCTCTCTCTCTCTCTCTCTCTCTAAACAATATGGATAAAAGTCTGGTTATCTTGCTTTTAGCAATATGAAGTCTCTCTCTCTCTCTCTCTCTCTCTCTCTCTCTCTCTCTCTCTCTCTCTCTCTCTCTCTCTCTCTCTCTCTATAAGGCTTCTAACCACATAGAGAAAGTTTGGAAATATTGCTTTTAGCAATATGAAGTTATCTCTCTCTCTCTCTCTCTCTCTCTCTCTCTCTCTCTCTCTCTAAGGCTCTTAACCATATGGAGAAAGTTTAGCTATCTTGCTTTTAGCAATATGAAGTCTCTCTCTCTCTCTCTCTCTCTCTCTCTCTCTCTCTCTCTCTCTCTCTCTCTCTCTCTCTCTCTCTCGTGCTGTCATTCTGGATGATAAATGCATTCCACTCCAACACATTAGACACGGGATATCTTTTCCATTTTGCTTATCCGTCACTCGGATCACATCATCATAATAAATGTTCCACTAACAAAAAAAAGGCAAAAGAAATGAAAGAACAGATACCAAAAAGAAAGCTGCT
Organism: Palaemon carinicauda; assembly: GCF_036898095.1. NCBI lineage: Eukaryota > Metazoa > Arthropoda > Malacostraca > Decapoda > Palaemonidae > Palaemon > Palaemon carinicauda. The sequence goes on from NC_090759.1 coordinate 52,050,755, forward strand.
ATAATGAAAAAAAGTTACTTTATCGTGCGATCAGCCTTTTCTAGAATAAATACATAGAAAAACTAGGCACAAGAGATTACGCAAGGAATATATCATTGTAATAAGAGAAGTAGGAGTGAATATAAAAAATAACATGCAACCATACACCCACGAATTACTTAAAGGAAAACGGATAGATGTTTTAAACCATAATATAGCAATATCGGTGCTAGCACAGATGTTGCTTACCGCATCGATTGGGTATGTGGCTTACCAGGTTTAAATATATCCTACCTCACTTGAATAGCCTTATATTATATGTATATGCACATTCATGAATTGAACTAGGTGATTAATTTGATGGTAAAAATAATGCCAAAATACTCACCCACGTTGCTTACGCGCTCAGCACAACATGTATCGCTTGGCAGAACAGAGGAGCAAGGACATAATGCTAAATTGCGAGCAAAGCAAGCTGTGGTAGAACAAATATAAATTGTACTAAGTGATTACCTAGAAAATTCAAATAATCCTAAAATACTCGCTCAGGCGGCATTCTTCATTGTTACCAGTTGTTCTGTAACTCCATTATCGCAGGCCACTTTCGAAAGGTAGGCCACTTAATTTACTTGCACCATAATATGCTTTCTAAAAAGATTTAGCAAGTTTTTATTTCCTGTTACTGCCTTTTTTTGGACACGTTGAATATCGATGTATAATCATGCTCTATCTCTCTTACATCACATATATTGAGATTCTTTCTAAGCTATTGGTACAGGATGATTAATTAAAAGTATAAATGAATGAACATCCGTATAATACAATGCACATCGTCATCAATATACTAAAGATTTCGCTTAATTGCAGCAAATTAGTATTAAAGAATTATGTTTTGAAATTCGGATTCTACTTTCATTTCTCTGGGACATAATAATGAAATAGTAAAGTTGATTGCCAGCGTTAACTAGCATGGTACTCCCGAGATATGTTAAAAAAAAAAGTTGCTAATATTACAAAGCAATGTCGCTAAATGTAATTTGATGGTCAGTAATTGGAGTAAATGAGTTTAATTTAGTTAATTTAGTGTTAAAACCGGACATCAGTACAATTTCATATAGTTAAAAGACTTAACATTGTTTATAATATATATCTAATTATTTCGAAGGGGAATATAAATTCAATAACGGGAGGCAAAATGCTGCTTCATTATTTCTTTTTAATTTCTTTTTTAGAATGAATACAGCCAAAATCATGAAATATTAACCTGAAATTAAGAGAGTTACCTCAGCTTGATGGTAATGGAGGTGTAGACCCAAATGACATTTTCCTTTGTTTCTTCATATAATGGCAGCGATTTATTAGCTCTTAGGTTGTTTCTAAGTTCGCAATATTTTTTTTTTCCTTTTTTCAGGCGAAGAATAGGAAATTTTACTTCAATGCCAATTACTGGACGATTTCTATAACACCCATATCACATAAAAAATGTTGAATATTTGTTGGCAAGACGTACGAGTCGATATGCAGTTTGCTTTGGGAAAGGCTTTGCCAATTTGACTGCTTTTCTTACAATTTTCGTGTCCTGCAGGAAAACCTTCATTGTGACCATGAAGTTCGTATGACTGGTCTTGCCTCTAGCGTTGCTTTTGACTGTGTTACTCGTGAGGCAATTGTTTTCAAATTTAAACAGGTGAGAGTTGGAGGGTCCTTTCCTAATAGCGTCATTAAGTTTTTAACCAACACATGGTAAAAAGTAGGTGGTGGGCAACATGTGACTACAGCAATGAAATATCTGCGAATCTGGATACCAGTCAAGCTACACCGTCGTTTAAATAGCTCTTGTTTAATGGTTTAAAGGCCGCTCATGAATGGCACAGGGAAGGGACAGTGACATTGCCCTATCTATCTGCCAAAGAGACTGACCATATATCGTATGATCAGCGCCTAAGACCCCTTTCCACCGAAGCTAGGACCAAGGAGGTCCGGGCAATGGCTGCTAATGACTCAGCAGATGGACATAAGCTTCCCAAAACCCCGCATCCTAGCTCACAAGGATGGTGAGGTTGCAGCGACCAAGAAACTAACTAGTTGGAACTGCTCACTCCGAAATATACCTGGCGAACATCACAGTGTGATGTCACCATAACAATAAGAAACAAGTTTGCTCTCCTTTAGATTAAGCGTTCATATGACAGTGCGAAGTTGTCCATGGGTACTCCATATGCGTGGTTAGTTTTATAAGGAATAAAATAAATACTGCAGACCTCAGGATTCTTACAACCAACAACAACAACTGTTGAATGCAGCCGATTCTAGTCCACTGCAGGACAAAGGACTCAGACATGTCTTGGTCATGTCTGGGATTTAGCCATTTTCATCACCATGTCGGCCACTGCAAATTGGTGATTGTTGGAGACATTGGTCTGATCGCTCACGGAAAACCAACATGGTATGGGTGGCCCTGACTAATATAGCTTTGCTGATCATGGGAATACAAAAACACTTTCACCACATTAAGGTATCCTCAATCAACCCCGGTATAAATAAAAAATATTCAGTGAGAGACAAATTTGTTGTTATATATTATTAGACTAACCTCGCATGAAACATCTAAGGAAATATTTTTCAATTAATTCAAATCTGTCTAGAGAATTTTGGGATACCGAATCAGTATTCAAGAATACCATCAAACTAAATATTTCTTCGTTAATCTGAACATGGAGATTTTTTTTTTTTTTTTTTTTTTTTTTTTTGTATACTTAATACGAATGCCTCCTTTAGTAAAGTACTTTCGCTTCCTTTCTTGATAGAAATTCCAGCTTCCATCTTGGGCATTTCGGTAATAAAAGACCTGAAACGTATGCAAATTACTTTTGATTACTTCAGGTTTCTCTCCGAGGTTCATTTCGAGATTTGAAAATTAAGCTTAATCATATCCCTACTTATTGTCGCTTCAAAATGCAAGAAGTTTATTAACTGGGAATAATAAAAGAAAGTTTAAAAAGGTAGATAACTGATAGAAACTGCAAAGAGAGACGTAATATTAATACAAAATATCTGATGAACGTTTTCGTACCGGTGGTATATAAAAACCAACACAATAATTAATCATTCATATTTTGTCCCGGTGGCTACTTCCACTCCGAACGAAAAATCTGAATAATAATGGCTCAACTTTTAATCAATAAATCTAAATCATCGATGATAGCATCATAAGAATAAATAGCATATTAGAGTAACATAAAAAAATAACAAAATCTTATTGCAAGTCATCAAAAGAAGTAATATACCGGACGACAACATCCCATTCCCATCATGCTTCCTACGACATTCGTGTTAATTAGATCTAATTAGTATGAACCTAGATTTCCAAAGAAAGATCAAAGGTAACTATGAAAGGGGGTCTACATTAACGGAAATACGAATATACATTAGTAATTGTGCACTGTATATACAGCATGACTCTAAATAAGTAAATAAAACTAAATAAAAAAGGAGGGAGATAAATGCAAATTTATTGGCTGACAATGAAAATAGGAGTAATAAAACTATAAGAGGTTTGGTTTATACATATGATTTGCTAAGTTATTACATATGAATATACGTTTAAAGCTTATCATTATAATAAAATGTACCAAGAAATTACGAAAACAAGCGAATACATAAAAGTCATTGGGGGGAAAAAAAGGACTATTGATGTGTAAATTGTAATAAACGCAATTCCTAACAGAAATATTACAAACAAAAGGGAAAATGTAATGAAGAGGTCAATTTAATAGAAAACTTGAACAAAATTACATGCATTAAAAAAATGGCTCATGATAAACCAACTGAGGGCCAGTAGAAGGGTTTTTCAAAAGTAAACCAGCATGATAATGATAGTGAAAGCAGGATGATGATCACGTTGCGATTGGTCGTCATCTCGTAAAAGCAATAGAAATTACAGTTAGCTATATTAACCGTGAAGTACAGAGCCTATTGACTTTAGAAACACTACCTCACTGCTACAAACAGAACACCTGTTGCTTTTGGAAACATTCCTCGTTGTCATGCAAATATAAGGCCTATTGGTTTTGGAAATATTGATGGCAGCGCAGTTTTAAAATTCCTTTTATTTTACAAGGGGACCAAGGATCATTGAATTGTGAATGAACTTTCATTGCTACCAATACTCAATGATTATCAATACACATATCGAATTTGCTGAAGAGCTTGGCAATTCTTGTATCTATTTCCGAACAAGCACGGCATTCTATTCATAAACCTAGAAGGACAAAATTTTACTCTACTGTTGGATATATTTAATACATCAGATTTCTAAAATTTGTTGCTTAACTTTATCAAGTAAAAAAGGTAACTCAAGTTAATCATTGCGGGATTACTTGACCATTTGCCTTGTATATTACAAACGCCTTATAGCAACCAACGATGTTTTTGTATCATTAATTATTCAGTTATCATTATTTGTACAACACTCATGCGATAAAATGTACATCCAAATTCATAACCAGCCATATTTCTAAATGCAGATTTAGATATTACGTTATACTTTCAAATAACTATTGAAACTATCGATACAAAATTTAAATAAATTTATGAAAGAATACAGAAGGAAAAAAAAATCGATAGGATACTAATAATCGAGGCTTTGTGTACTGAGCAATTAAATCTATTTCAGAGGCATCGTCTGTTCTTATAATATCCAAACTTCATCACGCAAACCAATATCATAGAGAGAGAGAGAGAGAGAGAGAGAGAGAGAGAGAGAGAGAGAGAGAGAGAGAGAGAGAGAGAGAGAGAGAGAGAGAGAGAGAGAGAGAGAGAGAATTTATCGTGTTAAAAAAAGCTTAAAAACTAAGATACAAATCATTCAGTTTAGATGTAGGAATGATCTCATAAGATGGTAAAATTAATGTTTTCAAGTCTAAATATCTTTTTCTTGGTGGAGCAGGAATTGTCAAATGAATCCAGCCTTTCCAATAAAAACACTTTATGATATATGATGGTATATGAGGTCTCATCACCATCTTGGATAATAGCAAAAGCACAATAGAAAGAATGGAGTCGAGTGATCATTATTGTGATCCGCAAATTTATGAATTAAATTCTAAGGACCTTCATTCATATGTCATCCCGACGACGTATGACGGATTACGATTTCCTCCGCCCGCCACAGACATCATTTTTATCATCCTCGGAGATTCCTGAGGACCTTTTGCAATGATGCATTGTTGGCAGATTTCCTCATTATCTGATGACAATAGGAGTTCATCTGGAGTATTTGAATGAGCCTGATTTCTTCGAACTAGATGTCAGCTGAAGATGAAATAGAACTCATTGGTATGCTGGAAAGCGAATGATTATGTAAATTACTATATTATTATTACTACAATGTCTTTTACATTACAGAGAGTAATAAAACATCTCTCTCCATTGTTTAAGGTTAACATATAATAATGACAATGCAAAACAATACATAAAGTCTTTAAACAAGGTTCTTGAATTACAAAGTTTTCTCGATTGAAATACTGAATTATAATTGACTTGCGTGACAATGGTTGCTCATCTAAAAGTACAGATATATTTTAAGATAAACTGAACCAATAAAACCACACTAATATAAAATTAAGTATTCATTCCTAAGTTCTGAAATATACTGAATACTATTAGATTAGATTATACGAATGCCTTATTGTACTATTATTATATCTTCTTCCTCTTCTTCTTTCATACAGGTATCACTACATTAAGGAGTCAGTTGCCTGATGTGATACCATCAGGCATACTTTATAGTTCGGCAGAGGTTTTTTTTTTTTAGGATTGCATGCCCTTGCAGTCATCAACCACAATTATTGGCGGTGGGACTAGCCTTTGACTTAATGATCCAACTGCAAGGCAGCAGTTTCCACAGTTATTGGCAATGGGCCTGATGTTTTTACTTTAAAATGCAAGACTGCGTCTGTTCCTTTAGTCGCTCTCTACGACAAGCAGGGCGTACGGTGGCGCTATTTTTTACACCCCCCCCCCCCCCAAGGGGCAATATTATATGATACGTCTTAAATTGATCAAAATAAAACGAATTATAACTGCAAAATATTATCACTATTACTTTGTAAAAGTAGCGTGACGACGCATCGATTAAATTCAGCACACGACAGGTCCCTAAAAATACCGTTACGCACACATGCAAATAATTTCGGACTTATTGATTTCCAAAATGAGATGGTAACACGAAGGCACTCCAGAGTATGTATTATGCACAAAGAGATCGTTCATAGCTTAACGAAAACGCAAAATTAGCTTGCTCCTCCTTTTGATATTTAAGCAAGGATTTTTTTTTTCAATAGAAGGGGATATACTAAAATTCTCTAAGAGAACTTTAAAATGAGCTTAAAAGAGATACGTTGTTTGGTAACTAAAACGAAATTATTTTTTTCTTCATATATTATTGACATTTTTTACAGAGAAAATAAGTATAAATAGAT
>NC_090759.1:52094715-52102215 GCF_036898095.1 Palaemon carinicauda
ACATAGAGCTCTCGGAAGAATGATCACTATGGGATATGAAATATGATAAGATCGATGAATGCAAATCTACTCAGATTTCATGAATCATGATCGTCAAGATTATTATTATTATTACTAGCACAGCTACAACCCTAGTTAGAAAAGCAAGATGCTACAACAGGGAAAAATAGCCCAGTGAGGAAAGGAAATAAGGAAATAAATAAATGATGAGAATAAATTAACAACATATCATTCTAAAAACAGTAACAGCGTCAAAACTATTAACGTCAAAAACAGATATGTCATATATAAACTATAAAAAGACTCATGTCAGCCTGGTCAACATAAAAGCATTTGCTCCAACTTTGAAGTTTTGAAGTTCTACTGATTCAACTACCCGATTAGGAAGATCATTCCACAACTTGGTAACAGCTGGAATAAAACTTCTAGAATACTGTGTAGTATTGAGCCTCATGATGGAGAAGGCCTGGCTATTAGAATTAACTGCCTGCCTAGTATCACGAACAGGATAGAATTGTCCAGGGAGATCTGAATGTAAAGGATGGTCAGAGTTATGAAAAATTTTATGCAACATGCATAATGAACTAGTTGAACAACGATGCCAAAGATTAATATCTAGATCAGGAATAAGAAATTTATTAGACCGTAAGTTTCTGTCCAACAAATTAAGAGGAGAATCAGCAGCTGAACACCAGACAAGAGAACAATACTAAAAAAAAGGTAGAATGAAAAAATTAAAACACTTCTTCAGAATAGATTGATCACCGAAAATCTTAAAAGACTTTCTCAATAAGCCAATTTTTTGTGCAATTGAAGAAGACACAGACCTACTGTGTTTCTCAAAAGTAAATTTGCTGTCGAGAATCACACCTAAAATTTTAAGTCATAAAAATTTAAAGAAACATTATTATCAATACTGAGATCCGGGTGTTGAGGAGCCACCGTCCTTGACCTACTTACAATCATACTTTGAGTTTTGTTAGGATTCAATTTCATACAGCATAATTTGCACCATGCACTAATTTTACCTAAATCTCTATTAAGGGATTCAACCCCAGATCTACATTCAGGGGATGGAATAGATGCAGACAGAGTAGCATCATCTGCATATGCAACAAGCTGGTTTTCTAGGCCAAACCATATGTCATGTGTACATAGTATGAAAAGTAATGGGCCAAGAACACTACCCTGTGGAACACCGGATATCACATTCCTATACCTGCTATGGTGCCCATCAACAACTCCGCTTTGAGATCTATTACTTAAAAAATCAATAACAATGCTAAGAAACGACCCACCCACTCCCAACTGTTTCAGTTTGAAAACAAGGGACTCATGATTAACACGGTCAAAGGCAGCACTAAAATCAAGGCCGATCATACGAACTTCCTGACCGCAATCAAGGGATTTCTGTACAGCATTGGAGATTGTAAGAAGGGCATCACATGCTCCAAGGCCTTCACGAAAACCAAATTGCAAACTAGGGAATAGATGATTACCTTCAGCAAACCTATTAAGACGTTTTGCCAGAAGACGTTCAAAAACTTTAGATAATATGAGAGTTATGGAAATTGGGCGGTAATCAGTGGGACTTGAGCTACCGCAAACACATTTACATACAGGAGTAACATTACCAATTCTCCAACAAGTGCTAAAAGCTCCTCTCCTTGCTAACTTGCGCAAAATAACAGATAACTTTGGAGCTAAGAAATCTGCTGTCTTTTTTGTCTTTATAAAAAACAAAGGAAAATTACCATTTGGGTCTACACCTCCATAAGCATCAAGGTTTATCAACAGAGCTTTAATCTCACGAGATCGAAAAGCCAAACTAGTTAGTTTAGCCTCAGGAAAATAGAAATGAGGAAGTTCAAGTTTTTCATTACTCTGTTTACTGTCAAAAACATCAGCCAAAAGGGTTGCCTTTTCCTTTGGACAGTGAGTGACTGAGCCATCTGGTTTAAGTAAAGGAGGAACTGTTGCATCTACACCAAAGAGTGCAGATTTAAGGGTAGACCACCATTTATGTTCCTGAGTTGTATCAGAAAGGGTTTCTTTTATGGTTAAATTGTACTCCATTTCAGTTGAGGCATAAACTCTCTGAGCAAAAGCTCGAAGCTGAGTATAGTTGTTCCAGGTCAAATCTGATCTGTTACACAACAATTAATTCTTCAAATATTTTCTATAAATCCTCATGACAACGGATTATAACTAATACTTTATTACATTTGGAATTAGTAATAAATTCTTCATTGCAACCGTCTTTATGATATCTTATCTTTCGTGATATAAGCCTGATTAGAACTAATTCTTAATTACGATCACACATTACATCAAAACTTTTATTACCTAAGATTTACTAAACAGTCCCCTTTAACGACTAATCACTGATTACATCTAATCCTTCAAACTATTCATATTTCTACAAATAGTCTTCAGTTGGAGTAGACGTTTTAATAGCAGTTCCTCAAAGAATATAAAATTTATCTATAGCAATATTCATTCGTTAGACGAACGTTTTAATACGTATCTCTAAAAAAATGCAATTATGTTATGTATACTTATACATGTAATGAACAATAATAATAATAATAATAATAATAATAATAATAATAATAATAATAATAAACCATCATCATCATCATCATCATCATAATAATAATAATAATAATTATAAGTAGTAGTAGTAATAATAATACTAATTTAGGACGGCAATAACAGGGCCGCAACCATGCATAAGAGATCAAGACTGAGCCAAATAATCTATCTCCTCCAGACCCACTCAGTGGCTGATTATGCCATTTCACGAAGCGCAAACGCTATCGATTGCTCCAGCAGTCGACCAAGTTACCCGTTGAAAAATGGTGAAATGAATGTTAAGGAGATCGGGTTGGAATTGGCCCATCGAGCGTTACTGTTTATGGTGTTCGCGCAGCCTGGAGAAATGCGTGGTTGTTACTGTTTCTATTCTAAGCGAATGACTTTTGGCATATGTTACAAGGCAAGATCTATGGTGATCCCTTTCAGGAGGAACGAACTCTTTTGGCAGCAGGACAATTCAGGTCTCCTGAATATTGGATCTATTGTAGCCTCTGCCATCATGGATTTGGAGTTGTCTACTGTTCACTAGTCTACAAATGCGCCTTTTCATTTCGATGTTCACATGGGAATCTTTGGAACAAACAAGGGGAAGAAAATATGAACAATACCGGGAGAACGAAAACAAGTGGTGAATTTGGGAGATTTATGGTATCTCGACTTGAAATAACATAATATTTTGAAACACGTAATGTGTTTTGATGTATATACAGGTGCAGAAATTTATTGTAAATAACAAATGAGGAGTCATTTTTTTCAAACTAAGAGATGAACAATGAGACAAAGTTTGTCTTAATTACTCAAATACAGAAATGAAAGCAAAAATTGTAAAATCACCCAAGGTTAATTTGGATTATATGATGAAGGGCCTCTTTCATGAATGAAAGCATGTACAAATCTTTCAATTAATGAATACACATCGACCTGAGCAACTGTTAATCAAATTGCCATGCTAAATCAGTCAATAGTTCTCAATAGTACATCGCGGTGCAAAAAACCTCTATATAAGCAGATACAAATTGAATCGATGTATTTTTCTCAAAAAATAACAACGATCATCCATCGTATAATGTCTGGACAGACTCTCTTGCCACTGCAGATCGGTCTGAAGATCAGTACGATCCGTCAATTACCTAAGTCTGAAACTTGCCATCGTAACCCTCTTTTATCTTTAGATAAGAAAATTTGGTGGAAGATCCGTAAATTAGGGGATTTTCTGTTTTCTTAATCAAAATATACTTTTCGGAGAAATAATATTCTTTAGATATATAGATATAGGTGATGTTTCACAATAAACAAATGTTTAGAGGTAAAAAAAGATCATACATTATACAACGTAAAAAATAAGCCAAGCACTCTGGGTTACAATTTTGACTTGAAATTGGGAAAAACTTTTACTTATTTACATTGCTGAGATCCCGAAACATGATGTATATAAAAAAAATTCATTTAAGCTTTATTTAAACATGGAACCTCTAATAACCACAATAAAAATAATAATAATAATAATAATAATAATAATAATGATAATAATAATCTATATATACATATATATATATATATATATATATATATATATATATATATATATATATATATATATATATATGTATATGTATATGTATATATATATATATATATATATATATATATATATATATATATATATATATATATATATATATATACACTTTCCTGTCACGCTCAAGGGAGAGAAGTGGTAGTCATACCATGGTGAGAGGGAGTTACCCCGAGAGGTACACTCGGAAATCACGCTCTCCCATAATGATTGAACCAGCAGGTTGCAGTTAGGAAAGGGGAAGGGGTGGGAAAAGTTGAATCTGTGTGCATATCGATCTTAATATTTAAACGTAATTTTTGAAGCCTCGGGTACACTAGTAATAATGATAATTGTTAGTTGTTTAATTACCCTATATTTTGATATCAAAACTGGAAAAAAAACATGAACTTCTTAGGATTGGAGGTGACGGGTGATTGAGGTTAATTAAATGCACTTCCTTATTTAATATGCCCTGAAGATGAAGGACTTATTTTTAGCTGTTTGAACTAAAATGTCTAAACTAATTGCAATTTTTTAAATAACTCACTTCTAATGCAAATAAATATAATATAATCTTAATTTATTTTTTGATCGGCTATGCCATTTTACATCAGTAAAACATATGAAATTTATGGACATTGTACCACCCGTGTGTCACACGATTGTACATAGTAACGACATTTCTCTTTTTTGTATATATTATCCTGCACTGACAGCAACTTGTATTAACCTGTCTGCCTACATCATTGTTAACTGTTAACAGAACAGGTTGCCGGTTTGACAAGAAATAGCAGCTTTGTATTTTCTGACCTTCTTACCATGACCTAGTATGTATACAGTATATACTCGATGTGTCTGTAATAAAGCCACTCAGTTGCATTCATCTCGCCTTGACTTACAACCTACTCTTGGCCCGTCCCATTGGTGACCCCGGAGGTCAAATCGCTCTTCCCGCTTTCCCCCCTCACAGTTACTATGGCGGACTCCACAGAAGTTGGCGCCGCCCCATTCAAACTTTCGTCGTTCGCCAGCGGAGAAGCGTTTGCTTGGTTTCAGCGGGCAGAAGTCCAGTTCCGCATCAAGGGTGTGACTTGCTCAACCACCAAAGCAGATTATGTTCTCGCGGTGATACCCGAGGACACCTTCTGGGAAATCTCAGACTGGCTTTGTGAACAAAGAGACACCCCAATAGTGTATGATGCCCTCAAAACATACCTTCTGCATCAGTACTCGCCGTCGCCAGCCACCCGTATGGCAAAGCTTTTTCAGCTCTCACAACAACCGTTGGGGGACCAAAGGGCTTCGCTCGCCCTCAGGGAAATGACAAGTATCGCTCGCCTGCTACCTGTTGCAGACGGCTCTCCTCATGAGGTGAACCTAGTTCATGCCCTTTGGGCACGCCGTTTACCCGAAACCAATATCATTAGTTTATCCATGAAGGACTTGATGACCAAAGCCGACGCCCTTATGGACAGCCACTTCATGACCTACAAGACCTCCATCAATGCCTCCACTCCTGACAAAGAGGACACCTATTCGATGTCAGCCGAAGCTGACGTGAATGCCATAGGACACACGCACCTACCCCGTGACGTGCCCGAGCGGCGACAAAGCCACCCATCACCCACCATTCGCTCGCGCCCCAACCAACCACTTCTACAGCCACTTACTGCCGCCCATCAGACGCAGTTTTGCTACTACCACTCCAGATTCAGGGCTGCCACGAAGAAATGTGCCAAGGATTGTCAGTGACCAAAAAACGTGTAAGTAGGCCATCTCTCATGGCGGTGGCCTCCCGTGTTTCTAATCTTTTCTTTTTACATGATGCAGGAACGGGCGTGTGATTTTTGGTAGACACAGGTTCTTGTCGTTCTCTTTTGCCAAGGGAACTCTTCAGGACACAACGTAGTCTGTCTAAATCTGCCGACATCCGCCTGGTAGCTGCCAACGGATCTACAATACCCACCTACGGTTACGAGAACCTCACATTATCGTTTGGAAACAGCAAATTTAATTGTAAGTTTCTCGTTGCTGACGTCACATTGCCAATCCTCGGTGCGCATTTCCTCTCTCATTTCCACCTTCTGGTCGATGTTGCCCACCGACGACTAGTCAGCGCAGACTCGTACTTGTCAACACCTCTTCAACCCGCCCCCTCCAACCTTGCTCTCCACATCAGCACACCCACGGATGCCTACGCCCACCTGCTCATGTCGTACCCAGAAATTTTCCGTCCAGAACTTCACCAAACGCCCACAGCTCCTTCCAAACATGGCCTTTATCACCATATCAAGAGGAAGGGACCCCAAGTCTTAACCAAATTCAGAGGTCTGTCACAAGATCGATTAACAGCCGCCAAAAAGATGTTCGCCGAAATGGAAGAAATGGGGCTTTGCTAAAAGGCCTCCACCCCATGGTCGTCACCCTTCCACATCGTCCTGAAAAAAGACAGCTCTCTTCGTACGTGCGGGGATTACAGGCTCCTGAACATGCAAACAGTACCGGATCACTACCCCCCCCCCCCCACCAAACATCACCGACGTGACCTCCTACCTGCACAAAGCGAAGGTTTTCTCCATGCTCGACCTCCTGAAGGGGTATTATCAGGTGACTATGAACCCAGAAGACATCCCCAAGACCGCCATCACCACTCCCTTCGGTACATACACCTTCAATTACTCCTGTTTTGGCGTTCGTAATGCAGGGGCCACTTTTCAACATCTCGTGGATGGCATCTTAGGGGACCTCCCCTTCTGTGTATGTTAGGTGGACGACATACTTGTGTTCTCTCCCTCAAAAGAGGAACACCTCCGTCACCTGACCATCGTGCTCAACCGCCTAAAATAAAACGGCCTAGTAGTCCGGTACCAAAAGTTACCTTTGGCGCCAGCAAAGTGTCGTTATTAGGGCACCGCATCACTCCTGAAGGAGTCCATCCCCTCCCTGAGAAAGTAACAGCCGTTCAGAACTTCCCTACACCCGATCGTCAAAGCACTGCAGGAATTCTTGGGCATAATAAACTATTACCACCGTTTTCTGCCAGCCATTGCCGCCAGTCTTACTCCCCTCTTTGCCTTCCTCAAGGGCAAGCCAAAAGACCTGAAGTAGGGTCCAATTCAAGAAGCGGCCTTCTGCAAAACAAAGAATGCCCTATCAACCGGTGGTGCTCTCACTTTTCTCGTCCCACATGCCCCTCTTCTTCTCTCCACCGATGACAGCGATGTCACTATTGTGCAGTATTCGAACAAGTGGTCAATGGCTCGCCCCACCCATTGGCCTTCTTCAGCAGAAAACTATCCATGGCAGAATCGGGTTATTCTACCTTCGATCGCTAATTGCTGGTG